>NC_083233.1:80233546-80304665 GCF_032191835.1 Heteronotia binoei | reverse complement strand
TGTCACATAAGAACATCAGAGAAGCCATGTTGGATCAGGCCAGTGGCCCATCCAGTCCAACACTCTGTGTCACATAAGAACATCAGAGAAGCCATGTTGGATCAGGCCAGTGGCCCATCCAGTCCAACACTCTGTGTCACATAAGAACATCAGAGAAGCCATGTTGGATCAGGCCAGTGGCCCATCCAGTCCAACACTTTGTGTCACATAAGAACATAAGAGAAGCCATGTTGGATCAGGCCAATGGCCCATCCAGTCCAACACTCTGTGTCACAGAAGAACATAAGAGAAGCCTTGTTGGATCAGGCCAATGGCCCATCCAGTCCAACACTTTGTGTCACATAAGAACATAAGAGAAGCCATGTTGGATCAGGCCAATGGCCCATCCAGTCCAACACTCTGTGTCACACAAGAACATAAGAGAAACCATGTTGGATCAGGCCAATGGCCCATCCAGTCCAACACTCTGTGTCACATAAGAACAGAAGAGAAGCCATGTTGGATCAGGCCAATGGCCCATCCAGTCCAACACTCTGTGTCACATAAGAACATCAGAGAAGCCATGTTGGATCAGGCCAGTGGCCCATCCAGTCCATCACTCTGTGTCACATAAGAACATAAGAGAAGCCATGTTGGATCAGGCCAATGGCCCATCCAGTCCAACACTCTGTGTCACATAAGAACATCAGAGAAGCCATGTTGGATCAGGCCAGTGGCCCATCCAGTCCAACACTCTGTGTCACATAAGAACATCAGAGAAGCCATGTTGGATCAGGCCAGTGGCCCATCCAGTCCAACACTCTGTGTCACATAAGAACATCAGAGAAGCCATGTTGTTTCAGGCCAATGGCCCATCCAGTCCAACACTTTGTGTCACACAAGAACATAAGAGAAGCCATGTTGGATCAGGCCAATGGCCCATCCAGTCCAACACTCTGTGTCACACAAGAACATAAGAGAAGCCATGTTGGATCAGGCCAATGGCCCATCCAGTCCAACACTCTGTGTCACATAAGAACATAAGAGAAGCCATGTTGGATCAGGCCAATGGCCCATCCAGTCCAACACTCTGTGTCACATAAGAACATGTGAGAAGCCATGTTGGATCAGGCCAATGGCCCTTCCAGTCCAATACTTTGTGTCACATAAGAACATAAGAGAAGCCATGTTGGATCAGGCCAATGGCCCATCCAGTCCAATACTTTGTGTCACATAAGAACATAAGAGAAGCCATGTTGGATCAGGCCAATGGCCCATCCAGTCCAATACTTTGTGTCACATAAGAACATAAGAGAAGCCATGTTGGATCAGGCCAGTGGCCCATCCTGTCCAACACTCTGTGTCACATAAGAACATAAGAGAAGCCATGTTGGATCAGGCCAATGGCCCATCCAGTCCAATACTTTGTGTCACATAAGAACATAAGAGAAGCCATGTTGGATCAGGCCAATGGCCCATCCAGTCCAACACTCTGTGTCACATAAGAACAGAAGAGAAGCCATGTTGGATCAGGCCAATGGCCCATCCAGTCCAATACTTTGTGTCACATAAGAACATAAGAGAAGCCATGTTGGATCAGGCCAATGGCCCATCCAGTCCAACACTCTGTGTCACACAAGAACATAAGAGAAGCCATGTTGGATCAGGCCAATGGCCCATCCAGTCCAACACTCTGTGTCACACAAGAACATAAGAGAAGCCATGTTGGATCAGGCCAATGGCCCATCCAGTCCAACACTCTGTGTCACACAAGAACATAAGAGAAGCCCTGTTGGATCAGGCCAATGGCCCATCCAGTCCAACACTCTGTGTCACATAAGAACAGAAGAGAAGCCATGTTGGATCAGGCCAATGGCCCCTCCAGTCCAACACTCTGAGTCACATAAGAACATAAGAGAAGCCCTGTTGGATCAGGCCAATGGCCCATCCAGTCCAACACTTTGTGTCACACAGTGGCCAAATATATATATTTGCAGCCCCGGGGCAGACAGTGTGAAATCCGACCAAAGCCCCGCAGAGAAGAGGAGAGTGAGAGCGGCAGAAGGCTAGTGGGGAATCGGTCTGTCTCTGGCAGCAAAATAGTACTCTATGGATTTGATAAGATCTGTGGTTGGAGTTAGAGACTAGCAAAAGCTGTGCCCAGAATAGGCAGTTTAGAAGTAAAATTTTAGTCCAGGGGCACTTTAGAGAGACCCGCAGGGTTTCCAGAGTATCAGCTTTCAAGAGGCAACGCTCACTTTCTCAAATATCTTGATTCTTGAAATCTGGAAAACTCATTGCGTCTTTAAGGTGCTATTGGGCTTCCGTCTTGCTCATCTCATGCAGACCAACACAGATGCCCACTGAAACTGTCTTTAAAAGTAAAGTACGCTTGTTTGTTCTGAACTGTATCGCACGTGAGCATTGTGTGCAACAGATTTTTCCCAGGTAACTTGGACTTTTATGTGAGCCATTGAAGGACACAGAGGGGAGTAAAGATGCAGGGTATGAAGCTAATAGGGGCTCAGCTTTATTGATTTATATTTATACCCCACCGCTCCATATATCTGTGATTCACCAGTTTAGTGGTTGGAGCGTTGGGCTAGAAGCCGGAAGATGTGGGTTGGTGTCCCCTCTCCGTCGTGAAGCTTGACAGGTGACCTTTGGCCAGGTGCCCTTTCTCAGCCTAGGCTGCTGCACAGGTTGTTGACACTGAGTAGGCCTGATGGGTTGATTTAAAAAAAACAGTCCAAATGTCAGCAAAATGAGCATTTCAGGCACGAAGTAAGAAACGCAATTAAAAGGGGACGGGGAGAGAGACTGAAGGTGGAGGGGCACACGCCGTTCCTGCTGGTGTTCAAATAAATCTCTTGTTTTCTTCCCTCCCTCCCAGTCTCCACTGGCTCTCTCGCACAGCAGTATGCTCATCCCAGTGCCACTCTGCACCCACATCCGCCACATCCACAGCCGTCGGCCACGCCCACGGGGCAGCAGCAGAACCAACATGGGGGAACCCATCCAGCTCCCAGCCCAGTCCAGGTAAGGCAGACAACAGGGAAGCTGTAGGAAAGACGAGCCTTTCGGTGTGCACTCGCTCTGTCATCTGGCTCTCGCCCAGCACATTGGGTTAATTCCGCCTGCCTGTGCCTGTCCATTGGCAGGCACTGGCTCATAACCCATCTCTAAAGGACTTTACTGGGTCACTTGGAAAAGAACTGACAACTGGGATTATTAGTCACCACAAGTTTGCTGCAAGTCAAAGACCAACGTATATGTGTATTGTGACATGCCCCTGCCACCTTTCTAGTTTAAAATGGCTCTTTGTGCAACACAGAAGATAAAATTGGAATCATCTACAGATGAAAGATAAGAATTGCAGAAACGGCTGTTTGTTTGTTTTTTAAAAATCTGCATTCTTTTTCATTTGTGCTGCTTAATCCATGTTTTAATCTTGCTTTTTGGGCTGGTTTGTTTTGAGCTTCTTGCAACATCGTTGGTGCATTGTTAAGCCACATGGGAGTCTGAAGAGGTAGGGCAGGAGAAAAAAAAGCTTTTAAAGAAGGAAATAAAAGTAGCTTGGAATGTCTCAACCGTAGAGAGTGCCGGGATCAGAACTCGTGCCCCAAGGAGACTGCTCTGACAGTAGAGCCACCTTCCACACCTTAAAAGAGGATAGAGAAATAACATGAGATTCCTCCACCTGTAATGCTGAATTCGACACCTTTGTGTCAAGCAGATGAAACTCTTTGAATATCAGGGCTTTTTTTTTTTGAGCAAGAACGCACAGGAACACAGTTCCGGCTGGCTTGGTGTCAGGGGGTGTGGCCTAATACGCAAATGAATTCTTGGTGGGGTTTTCTACAAAAAAGTCCTGTGTGAAACAATGGTGACATTGGGGGTGTGGCCTAATATGCAAACGAGGTCCTGCTGGGCTTTTTCTACCAAAAAAAAAACCCCTGGTGAACATTACAGCTTCTAGTGAAATGGGTCAGTATCCCTGCGGATTTCCAGTGTGAGGCTGCCTCATGTTGCCATCATTCAACTGGTGACTGTTGTGCGGGAGAGGGAAATAGAGGCACGACCCTGGATTTGTAAACCTGGAAGTCCCACCGGCACACTGGGCAGAGCTGATGGACTTCGGGTCAGCAAGACAAGTCGTGTGCCTTCCCCATAGCAAAGTGGCCATCCCGTGACAAAAATGCTACGAGGCAGGGCCTGCGTCTGAGTCCGTTTCTCTCTCTCTCTCTCCCTCTGCAGCCGCATCAACACCAGGCCGCCCAGGCCCTCCACTTGACAAATGCACAGCAACAATCGGCAATCTATCATACCGGTCTCGCGCCAACTCCTCCTTCCATGACCCCTGGCTCGAACGCACAGTCTCCGCAGAGCAGCTTCCCGACGGCGCAGCAGACAGTCTTCGCCATCCATCCTTCCCACGTCCAGCCTGCCTACACCAACCCGCCGCACATGGCCCACGTCCCCCAGGTAAGGAGGAGGCTCTTGTGTGACCTTGCCTGTGTGGTGCCCGGGGGTCCCTCTAGCCACCTCCCTGTGAGGAGGCTGGCCTAAGGACTTACTGCCGTATGTCTAATAACCGGGGGGAGGCCACGCTCTTCCACCGTCCCCCAGGTTGCTGCCACCAGACTGGTTTGTTTTGTAGGGCCCAATCCACCCTAGTTTCCAGCTAACCCAAAGATGGTTAGCACATTCACCTTTTCTTACGTAGGGCCGATAGGCACTGGTACCTTGCAAGCCACTGACACAACGAAAGGTTTAAACAAAGTTTTGTTTGAACCGTGCAGGTAAATCCCCCAACACAATGCAATTAAAAATAACAAAAGCTTCAAAGCTAATTAATACCTCAACCCTCAGGTCGATTGTAGGGAGCCGAAATGATCCAGAGTCCCTCAGGCGTTCCTTCCCGGGATGGTCCGGGTTCCAAAATATTCTCGCTGACCCTTAGGTCACTGCCACTCCTTGCCTCAGCAAGGAGGAAAGGAAAGGTCCCCTGTGCAAGCACCAGTCGTTTCCGACTCTGGGGTGACGTTGCTCCCACGACGTTTTCACGCAGACTTTTTTACGGGGTGGTTTGCCATTGCCTTCCCCAGTTATCTACGCTTTCCCCCCAGCAAGCTGGGGACTCATTTTACCAACCTCAGAAGGATGAAAGGCTGAGTCAACCTCGAGCCGGCTACCTGAAGACCCAGCTTCCACCAGGGATCGAACTCCGGTCGTGAGCAGAGCTTAGGACTGCAGTACTGCAGCTTTAACCCTCTGCGCCACGGGGCTCTTTCTCAGCAAGTAGACAAAGGCCAAAACTAAGAGAAAAACTCCTTTTTCTAACCCACCAGCCTCTAAAGGGGCCATCAGGGCCTGATCCCCTGCAGCTGGTGGCTCCATCCTGGGAAACTTAAGTCAATTTAAAACTTACCCCTGGCACTGCAGCCCAGTTGCATGGCCTAGAGTTAGGGAGGAAGAGGCTGCGAGAAGCCCTTTCTCCTTCTCTTGGGGTCTGTGCCAAGAAGAGGGACGCCAGAGAGCTTGGATCCGAGGGAACCCTAATGCACGTCACGTCCTTGGCTGTGTTTGAGGCATCAGAGAGCTGCTTGGGACGCTGAAGGGATACATGTTGTCATCTCTGCCCAGCGGCCTGTCTTTGTGAGCGCTTTGGAGTCGCTTGGACTTGGAACGTTTTTGAGCAACTAAAATTATACCGAGGGAGCTGGTGACAGGTGGACGTCAGCTTAGGCTCAAGGCAGCATAACGAAGGGAGTCTGGGACGTTATGTGCTCATCGCTCGCGAGGGCTGTGGAGTATGCAGAGGAAGCTCCTGCTCCTAAAATTAGCAGCCAGGTTTAGGAGAGCAGGCTGCCTGCCGCTCTCTTCAGACGGCCCCGCTATTCTTGCGGAGGCTGCTTTGTAGGGGAAGCCGGTTGGCACGGCTCTGTTAGGGACCAGAGTCGCTAGACAGCGGTGCTTGCGCCACAACAGCATTTGAGTGAGGCTGCCTGCTGTGGAAGAGAAGTCCTCTTTCTTAACGTTTGTGTTGAGCTTCAATGCATTACGAAGGAAGATTGAAGGCTGGCTGATTTATGTCCTAGAACAGCCTTTGTTCCCCTTTTGCCTCTCTTCAGCCTGGAAGTCCCGCGGCAAGCTGGGCAGCTGATTGACCCAGGGTCATCAAGAGAGTTGCATGTCTTCGGCATAGTTGCAGAAGTAGGTTCCGCGCAGTTGCGGAAGAGTGAACAGTTTGGTTGTAGGGCCCGGCCAGCAAACCCCATCGCCCCTTCAAGATTTAAGTCCATATGATCTCAAGAGATACACAGCACACCCAGCAATGGGAGAGCCTGATTGCAAGAGAAGAATGCAGCTTTCAGTGGTTTTGTGGTGGCCCCCCCCCCCCCCCCCACGTGGGCAAGATTTGTCCCTTCCTCGTGACCTGAGAGCTCCTTGTTTCAGGCCCATGTGCAGTCAGGGATGGCTCCTTCTCACCCGACTGCCCATGCCCCGATGATGCTGATGACGACTCAGCCGCCACCCAGCGGAGCCCAAGCCGCCCTCGCGCAAAGTGCACTACAGCACATTCCAGTTTCGACAGCGACACACTTTCCCTACATGACGCACCCTTCAGGTGAGAGAGGGCACACGTGTGTTATAACCGTGGCCCGTCATGAGAAGTTGGGAGGGGGGAGGAGGGGCGGGGTTTCAGATCTGGGAGTCAAAGAAGAGAGCGTTTTGTCCTCGTGGTGTCAGTTTGGTGGGTCCTCTTGGTTTTGGGATCGTGCGTGGCCCAGTACAGCTGTGCTGCTTGTCCTTCAAACAGAATAGCTCTTTGCAGAGAGATGCCATGCTTTGTTTGGATTTAAGGCCGTCTGTGCTGCTGCTTCTCCTTTATCGAGATATCTAGCAATATTAGGTATGGGTAGCAAAGTAACTTTGAACAAAAGTTCTTAAAATACTCAGTTATCCAGTCTTCAGTATCATGTGCAGCAGCAGGCTTTTGAATCTCCCCCCACCTTTTGAAATGGCATTCCTGGTCGTTGAGAGATGGGTCTTGAGATGCTTGTTTGGTCAAAAGCCCTCTTTTTTAAGTGTACTTTTTTTTTAAAGGAGCAGTCACTTAGACTCAGACCTTTTGGATTTTTTTGGGGGGGGGAGGGGGGGAGAGCCCCTGGTCTTTGTGAACAGTTTTGGTACCTGTAGACAAGAGTGTATATCAGCGGATTGGGAGGGGACAGCTCCCAGAGGGTTTGTCTAGATCAGAGGTGGCCAAACTGAGGCTCGGGAGCCGCATGTGGCTCTTTCACACATATTGTGTGGCTCCTGAAGCCCCCACTGCCCCGTCAGCTGACTTGGGAGAAAGCATTTGTCTCTTTTAATCACTTCGCCAAGCCAGCTAGTGGCTTGGAGAGTGCATTTAAAATTAAAGTCGCTTTCTTTCCACCTCTCCCCCATTCTCCCCATCTATTTGCCTTCCTTCCTTCCTTCCTTCCTTCCTTCCTTCCTTCCTTCCTTCCTTCCTTCCTTCCTTCCTTCCTTCCTTCCTTCCTTCCTTCCTTCCTTCCTTCCTTCCTTCCTTCCTTCCTTCCTTCCTTCCTTCCTTCCTTCCCGACTCTTGAACATCTGATGTTCACGTTTTGTGGCTCTTAAACATCTGACATTCATGTCTTGCAGCTCTCAAAATGTTTGACGTTCACGTCTTGGGGCTCTCAAACATCTGATGCTTAACATAGAATAGAATAAACAAGTTTGGCCACCCCTGGTCTAGATGCAAGAGACATCCTGTCCTTGATGGGCGTGCGGTGGTGCCTCTCTCACGTTGTCTTCTCTCTCTCCTTCCTTTGCAGTGCAAACCCACCATCAACAGCAGCTGTAAAGCTGACCTGCAGTAACTGTGAGGCCGGATCCCGTTTCCTTTGTTTTTAGGCCAAAATACCTTCCCTTCTCCTGCTTCTACCGACTCGGAAGCACAGAAACAAAACGAAACAAAACCGGGGGAAAAATCCTAGCATTTCACTTATTTTTGTTTGAGAGGGGGGGGGGGAAATTCTTGTAACATCTGATAAGAATGCTAACAGTTCACCTTGCAGTGGGAGAAATTTGGACTGAGAATAAGGCATGTAAAAACCTTTTGGGACAATTCCATAATTCCATGTGTTGTGTCAAAAAAAAAGGGGGGGGACCCCCTGCCCGGGTTCCACTTGCAGAAAAACAAAAACTGGAAAAGCTATTTATTTTTTAAAACAACCCTTCAGAGTTATGAATTCATCCGCTAGAGAAAGGAGTAACAAGAGTGATTCTTGCTGCTATTCTCACTAAAAAGAAATCAAGACAAAAAAAAATCCCTTTTACTTCTAACTAAACTTGAAAGAGGTTCGGTAAAGGCAAATTCTAATCGTCAAACAGATATGGCTTTATTATTTATAAAATCATGTTTGATGAGGGGGGGAAATCACCGCTGTAAGGCGGTGGTTGGTGTAACTTTTAAGTTAAGAGGAAACTTTTACTTTGTAGATAATATAAAATAAAAACTTTAAAAAAAAAATTAAAAATAAAAAAAGTTTTAAAAACTGACTTCCGGTCTGGCGTCTTCTGGGTTTTAACACCTTGCTTCCCTCCCCCCCCCCCCCCCCAATCCAGAGCTTGTAGACGAGGAGAGCACCCTTGGAGAGTAAGCTCGCCTTGTCCTTAGAAGAAATGTCCACATAAATCTTGAGTTTAACAAGCGCTTTTCTGTAGAAGACTGCAGATTTATACCCCGCTCTTCTCTGAATCAGAGTCTCAGAGCAGCTGACAATCGCCTTTATTTTTCTCCCCCACAACAAACACTGTGAGGTGGGTGGGGCTGAGAGGGCTCTCACAGCAGCTGCCCTTTCAAGGACAACTCCTGCGATAGTTATAGCTAACCCAAGGCCATTCCAGCAGGTGCAAGTGGAGGAGTGGGGAATCAAACCCGGTTCTCCCAGATAAGAGAGTTCTGGCTGACCCAAGGCCATTCCAGCAGGTGCAAGTGGAGGAGTGGGGAATCAAACCCGGTTCTCCCAGATAAGAGAGCTCTGGCTGACCTAAGGCCATTCCAGCAGCTGCAAGTGGAGGAGTGGGGAATCCAACCCGGTTCTTCCAGATAAGAGAGCTCTGGCTGACCCAAGGCCATTCCAGCAGCTGCAAGTGGAGGAGTGGGGAATCAAACCTGGTTCTCCCAGATAAGAGAGCCATGGCTGACCCAAGGCCATTCCAGCAGGTGCAAGTGGAGGAGTGGGGAATCAAAGCCGGTTCTCCCAGATAAGAGTCCGTGCACTTCACCACTACACCAAACTGTAGCAGGCAACTGAGCACAAGGCCATCAACTTGAGCTTCTAGCTCTCTTAAGGACAGCATAGGCTTTATGAATAAGTCACTCAAAGTTCCTTGTGCATAGGATGTCCTGCCCACTCGTAGTGCCATGGACAGCTTGCTTGTCAAGAGTTTTTGCGCTTAAGAATAGAATGTAGGAATCGGCAGGCCAAATATCCACCCACCCCGGTATCTGTGGGACTTAACCTTCCCTGTCTTGACATCTGGTTTTCATAGATACTAGCACGGGGCTAGTGGTTAAAGTATTGAATTAAGATCTGGGAGACCCAGGTTCGAATCTCTGCTCTGCTGTGGAAGCTTGCTTGGTGAGTCACATCATCTCAGCCTAGCCTCCTTCGCAAGGTTGGTGTGAGGATAAAATAGAGAACAGAACGATGGAAGCTGCTGTGGGTCCGCTTTGGAGAGAGAAAAGGGGGGTGTAAATAAAGACAACGCCGTTTTGGTACATTCGGGTTATCCATTTAGCAATGGCAGCTTTTTTGTTGTTTTCTGAAAGCCCTGGACACCTTTCTAGAGGGCATGTGCCAAAGCGAGCTGCCATCACCACAAGGACTTTGGGTACACAGGTGTTAGGAGTTGCATCATGGGGATGCTATTGTGACTTGTATCCAGGGCTAAGGCATAGGCTCCAATTTGTAAAACCAGTTCCCAAGGTATGTTTAGAAAGCGTTTTGTTTGGAAAAGACAGTAATGGCTAGGGAAATCTGAAAGCAGCAAGAGATGGATTAATTCACTCAAGGAAACCACAGCTGCTCTCAGCTTGGGTGTTCTGGGGGGGGGGCATTAATTCATAGGGCTTTTCTGTAGCAGGAACTCTTTTGCATATCAGGCCGCACACCCCTTATGTAGCCCATCCTCCTGGAGCTTACGGTAGGCCCTGTAAGAAGAGCCCTGTAAGTGCCTGGAGGATGGGCTACATCATGGGGGTGTGGCCTGTTATGCAAAAGAGTTCCTGCTACCAAAAAAAGCCCTGGAGATCACCATAAGTTAGAAGGGACCTGGTGACACTGTGCAGACATTTTGTTTTGACTCTAAGCCAAATGATTGGGACATGGCTTGGTGGTGGAAAAAACAACTGGAACCGTCCATTGAAAATCTCTAAAAACAGTTTATTTACTGCAGGCGCAGACCTGTGCATTTAATAGTATTCAAGAATAAGTTACACATACAATACATACAGAAACAATATATAGAAAAATTCTACTATACAAGATTGGAAAGAGGAAGCGCTTAAACACACACAGTGTGTGTATTTTCTCTTTAAAGGCTTACTGTTTTGTTTTGTTTTTTCCCATTTGTTTAAAGTAGCAAGCTTGTTATCATCTGCAAAAGTTGTTCCCTTTCTTGGATGAAAAAAAAGGCTGAGCTCTGCAATGGAGAAAATTTTCCATCTTGTTCTTGAGAAATCCGTTTGCACTAGGGATAGTCGCTGACCAGCCTGAAACTTGGGGGCTCCCAAATGAACCCAGGGAACCTTGTTTCAAATTGCACCTTCCAGCCCGCTGGCGAAATGGTTTCCAGGTAGGACCCTTGCTCTGCAGTAGATGGCATTGTGTCCCTGACTGCATGCAAAGAGGCTCCTCTGTTGGCTGAGGCTCCCTCCAGATCCCTGGGGAAGGAAGGAAAGAGCCTGAGCTTCCTTTGCCCAGTTCCCTGGATCCCATGGGAGAAATACAAAGAAAGCATCCTTAAGACCAATGAGGGCTAAAATTTTAAGCATGTTTTGAGTTTTTTTAAGATACATATTTGTATTTGTCTGTGTTCTCTGAAAAGCCTGCTGCTATCCCCATGCAGCTGCTGAAGAGAGCTTTACATTAGGATGCCTCAACACCCTGTAATATTGAGCCCTGATGGGAATGCCACCGCATTGGGGGGGGGGGGGTGAGCATTGATAGCCCAAAAGATCTAGATTGGGGACAGAAATCACAATATGTTTGATGTCCTCTCTCACTGGCTTACACGCTGTGCGTTCCTGGTTTTTTATGCCTGGAAAGCAAGACAAAAGTCCTTGTTCTCTATGCACATGTCGGAATGGATCCCAGTAAATACTGGCAGTGTTCAAAAGTTATCGTCACCGTTTCTTCTAGCTGGTGGCGTGTGGCGTGTCTCAGCAAGACTGCCGTTTCCCATAAGGGCGAGTTCACATGCAGTTAAGATTTTGGTCCAGTAGCACCTTAAGATACCAACAAGAGTGTCAAGAGGCAAACTTTTGAGACTTTCAAAAGCTTAGATCCTGAAATCCTTGTCGGTCTTCTTAAGGCACTTGGATTTTGGGGGTGGGGGGGTGGGGAGATCTTTTGCATGATAACATGACAGGAGTTGAGAGAGGCTTAACTGCATTGGCTACTGACCGCCGTCTTACTGCAGCACAGAAAATAGTTTTGCAATATATGCAGCCGCCTTCCTGGCCTTACTCTTAAAGGAGGGGAGGGAGTAAAATCAGTTTTCTTGTGCTCAGCCATGAGGGACCTGGTGTCTTGACACAGAACAGACATCGCTTAGATGGGGGTCTTGGAGACGGAACAGTTCCACCCAAGAGAAACGAGCGCTGGCCCAGCAGGGAAGCAAAACGGGCTTCAGAGAATGCTGGACCAGTGCAGTGACTTTCTTGGCCAAGCCCAGCATTGTGCAATCTTAAAGTTAGAAAATGCTACAAAAGGAAGGGGAGGGAGGGGAAGGGGGTTTCTTCCCTAAAGCATCACTCTTAAGAGGAGCAAGTGCTAAAAACTCTGCCCCCCCCCCTCCCGTGACAATCATTGTTCGCTCTATGTCTTCGGAGCAAAAATTCTACTTTGTGAGCAGCTGCATAAAATTAGTTTGCTCTGGGGCTCTTTTTCCTGAGCGAAGACAAAAAGGTGTGAGCCGGAGGCTAAAAATCTGTGCGCTAGCTCACGTTAACTCAGCTTAAGAGGGCACGCCGGTGACAATTGCTTGGCGGCAGCAGCTGCTGCCATGGTCTTTCTTTTCAAAATTAAACCAACCCTAAAGCCCGTAAATCTTACCAGGTGGAGAGCCAGTTTGGTGTAGTGGTTAAGTGTGTGGATTCTTATCTGGGAGAACCGGGTTTGATTCCCCACTCCTCCACTTGCAGCTGCTGGCATGGCCTTGGGTCAGCCATAGCTCTGGCAGAGGTTGTCCTTGAAAGGGCAGCTGCTGTGAGAGCCCTCTCCAGCCCCACCCACCTCACAGAGTGTCTGTTGTGGGGGAGGAACGGAAAGCAGATTGTGAGCCGCTCTGAGACTCTTCGGAGTGGAGGGCGGGATATAAATCCAATATCTTCATCTACCTCACAGGGTGTCTGTTATGGGGGAGGAAGGGAAAGGAGATTGTGAGCCGCTCTGAGACTCTTCGGAGTGGAGGGCGGGATATAAATCCAATTTCTTCTGCTACCCAAGTCAGCCTGGACCTCAAAAGGCAATCCTGATTTGGAATTGGATCAGACGCGGGTGGCTTTTCCAATCTGTACTACCCCGCCTACGATTCGCAGGGTGTTGGCATGCCTTGGGCGGGGGGAGGCTGTTTGGTTCCCTTAGCAATTGGCGCTGAGATGGGCCAGTCACGGGAGGTAAAGGAAGGCTGCCAATTCATTGGTGGGAGGGGAGGGAAGAGTCTCATTTCCTGCAGATGGAACTGGAGGCAGCTGCTTTTGTGACGAAGGCATCTGAACTTGAATTGTACAGCCACTGTAAGGGGACCAGGCAGCTGACGATAACTCCAGAGCCTTCACCTGCTCTGGAAAGAATATCCCCAACGTTATTCCAAAGGAGGGAGGGCAGGCTTACATCTTGGACCAGGCCTTGAATGCCTGTACAGAGGCTCTCCTCTTTTTGCATATTTTTTTGTAGCAGGAACTCCTTCACATATTAGGCTACACCTCCCTGATGTAGCCAATCCTCCACGAGCTTGCAATAGACCCTGGAAGATGAGCCCTGTAAGCTCTTGGAGGACTGGCTGCATTGACGGGGTGTGGCCTAATATGCAAAAGAGTTCCTGCTATAAGAAAAAAAGCCCTGTGTATTTCTAAAGAAGCCTTTGCCTGCGGGAACACCGCAGTGCTTCCCACATTTACTTTTCCTCTGTCGGCTGAGCGGAGAGCAGTTTTCCAAACTGCTTAGCTGGGTATATAGCAGAGCTGACAGAGAAGGGGGGGTTTTTTGTGGGGAGGGGAGCATTTGTGCAGTTATTTGTGCGCCCTGAAAGGCTATTAGATGTCTGACACCATCTTCTCTTTGTTTGGCTCGAGGCAAAGCACTTTTGCAGAAAAGCGCGTTATAATTAGGGGCCAGAACTGCATGTAACAAGCTTGCTACTTTTACTCCTCAATCTGCGTTCTTTAAAAAAAAAAAGGTCGTATACGTGAGCCCTGAAAACTGAGCCGTGTAGAGCCGATCCTATGCATGTCATGCAGGAGCGAACTACACCACATTCAATAAAGCTTACTTCTATGTAAGCATAAATAACGCAACTTTCGCGGGGGGGGGGGAGGAGACATCTGTTTGGCGGGGGTCTTCTAAGGCAGTGGCGCCCAACTTTCCAGTTTCGTGAAAGAATTTCTATGGATCGGGGGGGGGGGGCGGCACTGGGGTTTTTGCCACTCCAGACTCCCCCCCCCCCTTCCCACACGCCCCGTCTCTGCCCCCTGTGGGGGTCTTGAAATGAGAGATGGGCACAAGTTGCCGCACCCGGGCAGATGAAAGAGGTGCCTCTTTTGTCCATCCGGGTTGCGGGCAGAAGGGGTGGCGGGAATGCTCCGCCTTGCAGGGGAAGCAGCCTTGGAGTGAGGCCGCGCTGCCTCTTCCATCTGCCCGGGGTCCCAGGTGGGCGAAAGGGGCGGGTTCAGCACCTCCGCTTCACTCTACGGCCTGGTTGCTAACAGGCCACGGACCAGTACCGGTCCACGGACCCCTGTTCTAAGGAAATCCTTGCAGTGCTCTGTGATTGGGACCAGCCTTCCGAGTAGAGAAATCAGAGGATGCTACATTTCCATACCAGTTCACAGCTGCCCCAAGGGGTGGACCCCGTTGCTTCGGGATTAGCAGTCAACACCCTCCTGCTAGAGAGAAACCACGTTCTAACCTCGCGTCGGGAGGGGCCATGGCTCAGTGGCAGAGCATTTGCCTGCCATGCAGGGAGTCTCTGCTTCAGTCCCTGGCATTTCCAGTTTTAAAAGGAGGTGGTGCAAAAGACCTCAACCTGAGACCAAAGAGAGCCGCTGCCAGTCTGAGTAGGCAATACTGAGCGTGATGGACAAAGGCTCTGGCTCAGTCGAAGGCCGCTTCGGGTGTTCGTTTCCAGAGGAAAGACAACCTGAAGGTTCAGCTGAGGTGATTTAATGTTGCTATATTCTAGCCGGAAAGCAACTGTGGCTCAAAACTTAGCCGAGCGCCACTTAGAAGGGGTGCAAAAGGCTGTTTATTGGCCAGTGCGGCTACTAACTAAGAAGTAGTTCTCTACAGATAAGGCAAGGGGTGTGTGTGAAAGCCCTTGGAAAGACGGTGGCTATTAGATAGTCCATCAGTGGCTCTTAGCCACAGCAGATTGTTGGAACTCACTGTCTGGGGCAGTAAGGCTCTGTATTATTGGGGGGGCACGGTAGGAGGGCTTCTAGTGTCCTGGCCCCACTGATGGACCTCCTGAAGGCACTTGGGTTTTTTGGCCACTGTGTGTACAGACTGTTGGACTGGAGGAGCCACTGGCCTGATCCAACATGGCTTCTCTTACGTTGTTCTTACAGTGGTGTTTTTGTTTTGCAAAAACGTATGGCTCTAATAATACTTTTTTGCGATAATGACTTCACGGGGGGAGCCCCAAAAGTCACCCTGTGTAGGAGAAAGGGGCCAAAACGGCCACGCAGAGACACTCAGAAGGCGGGGATCGTATCAGCTTCCCTGCCACCTGTGAGAACGTCCCCCGCTCACCCCCAAAGACCCGGGACTAGAAGGAAACCAACCTTCGACTGAAGCAAACGAGCAATGTGCAAAACCAGTAACGAAGAAGAACGCGCTGAGTGGAGAAGTCTACCGAAAAGAACTGGCCCCGTAACGGGGCAAACGGTCGGGTCACCCCCATGGCGAGGTGAGCCTTCACTCTAGTTTACCAAACGCAGACCCACCTTTAACAAAGCAGGAGTCAAGCGGCACCGTTAAGACCAACCAATTTTTATTGAGAATGTAAGCTTTTGTGTGCTCTTAAGCACACTTCATCGGATGAGGAATCCGGCACAGTGAGCAAAGGCAAGCAGAGCTGAGCAGAGCATGAGCATGATAATTAGTAAAGGTACAAGACAAGGTTGTCCACTTTCCCCACTGTTGTTTATAATGACTCTGAGAATATTACTGATGCAAATTCAAGAAGATAAAGAAATAGAAGGATTAAAAGTAAAAGGATTTACTTACAAATACAGAGCATTTGCAGATGATATAATGTTTATAAATGAAAACCCCATACAAGTCACACCTTTGTTGTTAGCCAAAATACAAGAATATGGGGAGTTGGTGGGACTTTGTATTAATAAAGAAGAATCAAAACTTCTATGTAAAAATATGCAAATAAATAAGCAACAAGAATTGCAGAGACTAACGGGCTGTGAAGTTACCTCCAATATAAAATATTTGGGTGTGGAGATAACAATGAAGAATATTGATTTGTTCAAAAATAATTATGAGAAGCTATGGCATAAAATGGATGAAGATACGTTAAAGTGGAGTAAACTTAATTTGCCATTGTTGGGTAGAATAGCCACAATTAAAATGAATATTCTACCAAGAATAATGTATTTGTTTCAAACTATTCCGATTGTGAAAGACAGTAAACAATTTAATAGATGGCAAAGACAAATTTCAGCATTTGTGTGGGCGGGGAAGAAACCAAGAATTAAAAGAAAATTTTAACAGATGCAAAAGAGAGAGGCGGATTTCAATTACCAGACTTAAAATTATATCATGAAGCAGTTTGCTTAGTATGGATAAAAGAATGGATAATGTTGTTAAACAAAAAACTCTTAGCGTTGGAAGGTCATGGAAATAAATTTGGCTGGCATGCTTATATGTATTATGGAGGAAAAAAGATAGACAGCTTTTTCTCTCACCATTATATAAGAAACAGCTTGCTAAATACATGGATGAAATATAAGAAATATGGAGATGAGAGAAAACCGTTATGGATAGTGCCAGCAGAAGTGATAAAAATAACAGCTGAGACGGGTGAAGAAAAGTGGTTGTCATCAACTATTAAAAATACAAAGCGGCAAAATAGAATTGAAAACTGCTGAAGAGCTGAATAATAACTATGATTGGTTTCAAATGCAACAAATAAAGAGCTTGGTGGAGAATGACATTAAAACTGAAGGAATAAGAAAAGAGCAAACAAATGGAAAAAGTTCTGCTTGGAGACAACAAAAAATTAATTTCAAAATTATATAAATTACTTTTAAAATGGTCTACGGAAGATGAAGTAGTGAAATCTCAAATGATTAAGTGGGCAATTAATGTAAATAAAGAAATACAGGTGGAAACTTGGGAATATTTGTGGAAGAACTCTATGAAGCTTTCGACGTGTCATAGTATTAAAGAGAACTGTTTTAAAATGATGTATAGATGGTATATGACTCCTAAGAAATTGGCAAAGAAGAATAATAAGATGCCAGACAGATGTTGGAAATGTAAAAAACATGAAGGTTCTTTCTACCATATGTGGTGGACTTGTGAAAGAGCAAAAAAGTATTGGCAGATGATTCAACAAGAAATTTCTAGGATCTTGGGATATGAATTTAAGAAAGTTGGAGAGACTTTTCTGTTGGGATTACAAATGGAAAAATTTCCAAAAGAAGATAGAACTATAATTTGGTACTTGCTTTCAGCTGCTAGGACATTATATGCGCAGTTGTGGAAGCAAGAAAAAATACCAGAGAAATGGGATTGGATTGTAAAAGTTATGACATGGAGTGAAATGGACAAATTAACAAGAATTTTAAGAGAGTATGATTTAGAAGTTTTTAAGATGGAGTGGAAAAAGTTCAGAAGATATGTAGAAAAAGAGTGGAAAATAAAAGGACATGGGACAGTTTTTGATAATGATTAAGTCTTAGAAAAAAGAAGAATATTAATTTTTTTATTAGTTAAGGGTACCTTTAAACATCAGTACTTTAAGTAAATAACACCGGCGGGGGTCAAGTAACGGGGGGAGGGGTGGGTAGAAAGTAATATATGGGATAGATAAAATAAGTTATTAATGATGCAAGAAAAATAATTTGTTACCATATGTTACCAAATAAAACTGTTTTAACACAGAGTTGAGCAGAGCCATACAGAGCTGGTAGGCAGTGGCCCAGAATGCAACATGGTACAGATTTAAGAACCAATGACAGTGAAGTAAAAGTTCTTAAATCTGTACCATGTTGCATTCTGGGCCACTGCCTACCAGCGATGTGTGGCTCTGCTCAGCTCTGTATGGCTTTGCTCACTGTGCCGGATTCCTCGTCCGAGGAAGTGTGCTTAAGAGCACACGAAAGCTTAACGTTCTAAATAAAAACTGGTTGGTCTTAAAGGTGCCACTTGACTCCTGCTTTGTTCAACTGCTTCAGAGCGACACGGCTGCCCGCTTGGATAGACCCACCTTTAGTAAGCGGGCGGGGGCAGTCGTGTCTCATGGATTTCTGAAAGGCCGGCCAAGAGAGCGTGTGCAAAAGCAGAGCGGGGAGGGGGGCTTGCATGTCCCACTGGGTCAAAGAGGCGTGTACTGGTTGTTGACTGCCCGCAAGTGGCCCCTGCCTTGTTGCGAGTCCATCTCGTAATCGCTGTCCCACGGGCGGTGCGCGGCCGGTGCGCTGGGTGGCCCCGACAGGCTACCTCTGGGCCACAAGCCTCTGGCCAGCTCCTCTGGAGGGGGTACCAGGTGGAAGATCTGCTCCTCGGAGGAGCTGCGGGTGAGGTCGGCGGCTGGGTGGCGGAACTGCGGGCAGCTGGCCGGAGTCAGTTGGACGAGACTGAACTCTGCCCCGCAGCAGTGGACGGAGGGGGAATGCGGGGCCAGGTTGCCGGAGCCTGCAGGCGGAAGGAAAAGGGGAAATGAAAACATCCTCATTGACTTGTGTCCCAGCGACAGGGCAACCCATAAACCTGAACTCTTAAACCAAAATAAAGCTCCAAAGAAAGGTCCTCCTTCCACACCCAGTTTGGTGTAGTGGTAAAGTGTGCAGACTCTTACTCTGGGAGAACCGGGTTTGATTCCCCACTCCTGCACTTGAACCTGCTGGAATGGCCTTGGGTCAGCCACAGCTCTGGCAGAGGTTGTCCGCGAAAGAGCAGCTGCTGTCAGAGCTCTCCCAGCCCCGCCTACCTCACAGGGTGTCTGTTGTGGGGGAGGAAGGTAAAGGAGATTGTGAGCCGCTCTGAGATTCGGAGTGGAGGGCGGGATCTAAATCCAATATCTTCAAAATTGCACGACTGCAATACATCTGAATCAACCCCCCCACCCCACCCTCCAACTTTGGTAGTTATGGAGAAGGGGAAAGAGCTAACCAGCCCTGTCCTCCCTCCCTGGCCATTTGACTCCGCCACGTCTCTGAGCTCCCAATGCCTGAACCACACTCAAGCGCATCAGTCAAGAACAGGGGTGACCAAACTGCAGCTTGGGAGCCACACTGGGCTCTTTCACACATATTGCGCGGCTCTTGAAGCTTCCACCATCCCGTTGGTTGGCTTGAGAAGGCATTTAAAGCTACTTTCTTTCCACCTCTCCCTCCCCATCTTTCTTCCTTTCTTCTTTCCATCCATCCATCCATCCATCCATCCATCGATCCACCCATCCATCCATCCATCCGACATCATTGAAGATCCTGTGAATTTAGGGGGAGGTGTTGGTGAGTTTCTTGCATTGTGCAGGGGGTTGGACTAGATGACCCTGGAGGTCTCTTCCAACTCTGTGATTCTATGAACTGCCTGACCGTTAGAGCAGTTCCTCAGTGGAACAAGCTTCCTCCTCGGGAGGTGGTGGGCTCTCCTTCCTTGGAGGTTTTTCAACAGAGGCCAGATGGCCCCCTGACAGCAATGAAGATTCTGTGAATTTAGGGGGAAGTGTTTGTGAGTTTCCTGCATTGTGCAGGGGGTTGGACTAGATGACCCTGGAGGTCCCTTCCAACTCTAGGATTCTATGACCGTTAGAGCGGTTCCTAAGTGGAACAGGCTTCCTCCTCGGGAGGTGGTGGGCTCTCCTTCCTTGGAGGTTTTTCAACAGAGGCTAGATGGCCATCGGACAGCAAAGAAGATCCTGTGAATTTAGGGGGCGGTGTTTGTGAGTTTCCTGCATTGTGAAGGTTGGACGAGATGACCCTGGAGGTCCCTTCCAACTCTATGATTCTATGATTCCTTCCTTTCTTCCTGTCTCAAACAGGGTTGGCCCTAAACCCGGGGTGAGGAACAGTGGCTCTCCAGATATTTTTTTGTCTACAACTCCCATCAGCCCCAGCCAGCATGGCCAATGGCTGGGGCCGATGGGAGTTGTGGGCAAAAAAACATCTGGAGAGTCACTGTTCCCCACCCCTGCCCTAGACTGTCTGGCACCCCCCCACACACACACACACTGATAATGTAACCGAGTCACGCGGGGGGGCATCCAATCTGGCGCCCCAGAAGACCAGCGCCCTCGGCAGTCACCTAGCTTGTCTAGTGGCAAGGTCAGCCCTGCTCTCAAACATCTAATGTTTATTCTGTGCGGCTCTTACGTTAAGCAAGTTTCGCCACTGCTCCCCAAGAGGGTGAGATGCGTGCCTTAAAAGAAAAAGGTGATTGCAGCTCAAGAAGCTGCATTCTGCACCCAGACACACCTGCAGGGCTCCTCCAAGCACACAATCCTGAGGAAATGAATAGAGGCCCTGTCTGGTCTTGGATCAAGACAACCCACAGTCCGTATCAGTCAATGGCACATCTGATAAGAACATGAGAAGCCATGTTGGATCAGGCCAATGGCCCACCCAGTCCAACACTCTGTGTCACATAAGAACATCAGAGAAGCCATGTTGGATCAGGCCAATGGCCCATCCAGTCGAATACTTTGTGTCACCTGGTGGCCAAAAAACCCAGGTGCCATCAGGAGGTCCACCAGTGGGGCCAGGACACTAGAAGCCCTTCCACTGTTCCCCCCACCCCCGCAAGGACCAAGAATGCAGAGCATCACTGCCCCAGACATAAGAACATAAGAGAAGCCATGCTGGATCCAATGGCCCATCCAGTCCAGCACGCTCTGTTTCACACAGTGGCCAAAAAACCCAGATGCCATCAGGAGGTCCACCAGCAGGGCCAGGACACTAGAAGCCCTCCCACTGTGGTCCTCACCCAAGCACCAAGAAGACAGAGCATCACAGTCGAGTTAAAACAGATAAAGAAGATATTGGATTTATATCCTACCCTATATTCTGAATCTCAGGGTCTCAGAGCGGTCACAATCTCCTTTACCTTCTCCCCCCCCCCCCCGAGAGCTCTGACAGAAACTGCCCTTTCAAAGACAGCTCTGTATGACCTCTGGCTGACCCAAGGCTATGCCAGCAGGTGCAAGTGGAGGAGTGGGGAATCAAATCCGGTTCTCCCAGATAAGAGTCCGCACATTTAACCACTATACCAAACTGGCTCTCACACACCAATAAAAGGAAGTCCTTCACCCAAAGGGTGATTAACACATGGAATTCACTGCCACAGGAGGTGGTGGCAGCTGCAAGCACAGACAGGCAGCTTCAAGAGGAGATTGGAGAAATATGGAGCAGAGGTCGATAAGTGGCTATTAGCCATAGCGTATTGTTGGAACTCTCTGTCTGGGGCAGTGATGCTCTGTCTTCTTGGTGCTTTGGGGGGGCACAGTGGGAGGGCTTCTAGTGTCCTGGCCCCACTGGCAGACCTGATGGGTTTTTTGGCCCCTGTGTGACACAGAGCGTTGGACTGGATGGGCCATTGGCCTGATCCAACAAGGCTTCTCTTATGTTCTTATGAATAGACAAGGCTGACTTTGGTGGACCGACCGATTCGCTATAAACCAGCTTGAAGCACGAGGCCTTTTCCTACCATCTCGGCATGTTTTCGCTTCGTATTCGATCTTCCTGACCCGCAGACTGAGAAGCTGAGCTACGTCTCCCCAAAAGAACAGAAGCAGGCATGCCCTGCTGTGTACCCAAACCAAAGCATCGCTGTGTTTGGTTGTAAAAGATCGCATTCGCATGCCAGACACATACGCACTCGATCGCCGATCCCACTGCGGTCGCGAGTTTCTGCTTTCCTTCTGAGCAGTCCAAGGGAAGAGCGAGTAGAAACAGCTGCTGGAAACAGCGAGGGGGACTTTCCTCCCCGATTACTTGGAAAAAGTGGGACTCTCCAGAACATACGCTGCACGCCCACCCTGCTCGCTCAGTGGTTACCAAAGGCCGTGAGCATAAGTCGGGCTCCCCCCCCCCCGGTCCCTCTCACCTTGTGCGTGGGGGACAACCACCATGTAGCTCGACAGCCGCACGTCGCAGGGGGCGCCGCATTCCAGAGGGATGGGATACCGTTGGAAATGGAGCAACATGTCCATAATGGAGGGGAAGTGGAGGTGCTGGACCCGACACTGGCCCCGCTCCGTCAGCGAGAGCCGCAGGTGCTGCCAAGAAAGCGGGAAGGGGGCACGTTAGCAAACCACGACCAACTCCGTGGCGGGAATTCTACACAAGAATGCAGTTATAATATACCGAGTAATAATAATGTACCGAGTCCGGTACAAGGTGCTGGTTATTACCTTTAAAGCCCTATATGGTCTAGGACCTGCCTACCTTAGGGACCGTCTCTTCCCATATGTTCCCCAGAGAGCACTGCGATCTGGCTCCCAAAATCTGCTCGTAATCCCTGGGCCAAAGGAGGCCCGGTTGAAGTCAACCAGGGACAGGGCCTTCTCAATAACAGCCCCTTGCTGGTGGAACCAGTTACCGGAGGAGGTCAGGGCCCTGCGGGATATTGGACAATTCCGCAGGGCCTGTAAGACAGTCCTCTTCCAGTTGGCCTATAACTGACCGGCCCCAAACCACCAAACTACCAAAATACCGAAGGAAGTGTATAGATCGTATGTTGTTGGACTGATGCACTGTTTTTAATGTTTTAATTTCTTAACTATGTAAATTGCTATTATATTTAAAATTTGAATTCTATGTTAGAATTTTGTATTGTAAGCTGCCCTGAGCCCGCTTCGGTGGAGTAGGGCGGGATATAAATCAAATAAATAATAAATAGATGGAAAGGCCTTGTTCCTTCTCCTTCCCTGCTAGAACTTTCTAGACACCCCTCTCCCCATATTCCTAATTTTATTGATTTGCTATATTCAGGGCTTTCTTTGTAGAAGAAGAAGATGATAATTATGATATTGGATTTACATCCTGCCCTCAGAGTCTCAGAGCGGCTCACAATCTCCTTTCCCTTTCTCCTCTACAACAGACACCCTGTGAGCTAGGTGGGGCTGAGACAGCAGCTGCCCTTTCAAGGACAACTCCTACAAGAGCTACGGCTGACCCAAGGCCATTCCAGCAGCTGCAAGTGGAGGAGTGGAGAATCAAACCCGATTCTCCCAGATAAGAGTCCGCACACTAAACCACTGCACCAAACTGGCTCTCTGTTAGCAGGAACTCCTTTGCCTATTAGGCCACACACCCCTGATGTAGCCAATCCTCCTGGAGCTTACAGCAGGCCCTGTACTAAGAGCCCTGTAAGCTCTTGGAGGATTGGCTACATCAGGAGGGTGTGGCCTAATATGCAAAGGAGTTCCTGCTACAAAAAAAGTCCTGACGTTATTTATACCCCTGCCTTTCTCCCAGGACCTAAGGGAGATCCTACTGCATTAAGGAGATCTAGAAGTCCTTCCCTTCAAAGCGTTCCTTGTTTTAAAAAGCTGGAGATAAAAGCTACCAAGAGGTCCTCCAAGCTGAGAGAACTCAACAAAAGAAATCCTGTTCTGCAGATTTTGCCTGTCTCTGATGTAGGAGAGAAAGGACGGTGCTTGTTCTTTGCCTTACTTGCTGATTCCACTACAGAGATGGAAAAACGACCCACGCACCCACCCTGGTCCTTCCTGGCAGGTGCTTTACCTTTGCTCTCCCTTGGAAGTTGAAGGTGAGGACGTATTCTCCCCGGCGGGTTTCACTCTGTCGGATGAGGAAGACCCCGTGGCCTTCAAGTCCCTGCAGCTGGACCAGTTGGGCAGCTTTGACTCGAGAAATGGGCCCGTGGAACCAGGGGTAGGACGACAGGTACCGGTCAGTCTTCTGGCACGGTGGATCGGATGGGCCAGGCTGCGTCGCACCTGGGAGGGAGAGAGAAGCGGTCGACTTGCTCCGTCAGAAACAGAACTGCTGTGAAATGAACGCATGAAACTGCCTTCTACTGAATCAGACCCTTGGTCCGTCAAAGTCAGTCTTGTCAACTCAGACTGGCAGCAGCTCTCCAGGGTCTCAAGCTGAGGTTTTTCACGCCTACTTGCCTGGACCCTTTTTAGTGGGAGATGCCAGGGATTGAACCTGGGACCTTCTGCTTACCAAGCAGATGCTCTGCCACTGAGCCACAGTCCCATTCATGGCTCTCCAGGGTCTCAAGCTGAGGTTCTTCACGCCTACTTGCTTGGACCCTTTTTAGTTGGAGATGCCAGGGATTGAACCTGGGACCTTCTGCTTACCAAGCAGATGCTCTGCCACTGAGCCACAGTCCCATTCATGGCTCTCCAGGGTCTCAAGCTGAGGTTCTTCACGCCTACTTGCTTGGACCCTTTTTAGTTGGAGATGCCAGGGATTGAACCTGGGACCTTCTGCTTACCAAGCAGATGCTCTACCACTGAGCCACTGTCCCTCCATCTTCCACTCCACCTTCAACTAAATCCAACCCAGCTTTCCTTATGATACATTCTGCATACAGACTGGCCAGGCAAGGAGACAAAGTACCTTGCTTGCAGCGTTCAAAAGTAGGCACACACATTGTCATGGTAATCTACACAACAGCCCTGTAAAGGAGGCCAGAGAGAAAATGCTGACCCAAAGCTACCCTGGAATGAAATTTCAGGGGCTGCAAAGGGATTTGAAGGCCATGAGAACTGGAGGAGAGATAAAGTAAAGGGGGGTTAATATGGAGTAGACGCATGTTTATCTCTTGCAGCATCTTAAAATCATAGAGCCAGAGAAGTTTTTTGGTTTTTTTGGCCCCTGGGTGACACAGAGTGTTGGACTGGATGGGCCACTGGCCTGATCCAACATGGCTGCTCTTATGTTCTTATGTTCTTCCTGAGCTAAGACAAAACTGTGTGAGCCGGTGGCTAAAAAACGAGCCAGCTCTGGCTTAGACAGAACACTGGTTACAAGTACCTTGGCTAAGAGAGTCGGTGCTGCTGCTTGTGGGGCTGGCGGTCACTGTTTCTGAGGGAGACTCGGAGTTCAGCTCAAGATCTGACCTGAGAGAGGAGAAAGAGATATTCCATCTTAGAATATTACATGGCAGTTCGGTGCAGTGGTGAAGTGCGCAGACTCTCATCTGGGAAAACTAGGTTTGATTCCCCACTCCTCCACTTGCAGCTGCTGGAATGGCCTTGGGTCAGTCATAGCTCTTGTAGGAGTTGTCCTTAAAAGGGCAGCTGCTGTAAGAGCCAGTTTGGTGTAGTGGTTAAGTGTGCGGACTCTTATCTGGGAGAACCAGGTTTGATTCCCCACTCCTCCACTTGCACCTGCTAGCATGGCCTTGGGTCCGCCATAGCTCTGGCAGAGGTTGTCCTTGAAAGGACAGCTGCTGTGAGAGCCCTCTCCAGCCCCACCCACCTCACAGGGGGTCTGTTGTGGGGGAGGAAGGGAAAGGAGATTGTGAGCCGCTCTGAGACTCTTCGGAGTGGAGGGTGGGATATAAATCCAATATCTTCATCTACCTCACAGGGTGTCTGTTGTGGGGGAGGAAGGGAAAGGAGATTGTGAGCTGCTCTGAGACTCTTCGGAGTGGAGGGCGGGATATAAATCCAATATCTTCATCTACCTCACAGGGTGTTTGTTGTGGGGGAGGAAGGGAAAGGAGATTGTGAGCCGCTCTGAGACTCTTCGGAGTGGAGGGCGGGATATAAATCCAATATCTTCATCTACCTCACAGGGTGTCTGTTGTGGGGGAGGAAGGGAAAGGAGATTGTGAGCTGCTCTGAGACTCTTCGGAGTGGAGGGTGGGATATAAATCCAATATCTTCATCTACCTCACAGGGTGTCTGTGTTGGGAGGAGGGAAGGTTATGACCACTCTGAGACGCTGAGATTCAGAGTAAAGGACGGGATATAAATCTATTATCTTCTTCTTATCTTATATTTGTGACACTCCTGTGGGTGTGTGGGTGTTAAATGCTGCTAAGTTGCTTCCAAGGTTGATTCCGCACTAACCTTGCTCCACGCCAGGCTTCCGTTTCTTTCCGCTGCAAGCTAGCGATTTTTGCACCAGCTGCTCCGCGCAACCATTTTGCACAGGGAAACCCCACGATTTGCCACGCCAGTGTAAACCTGAAAAAAACAGGTTTACGCTGGGGAACAGCAAATCGCGGGTTTTCCCTGTGCAAAATGTTTGCGCGGAGCAGCTGTTGCAAAAATCGCTAGCTTGCTCCGGAGAGAAACGGAAGCCTGGCGTGGAGCAAGGTTAGTGCGGAATCAGCCCAGTTTCAGTGAGCCTATGAATTCAGGACCTCCAATCGATCCTTAATAGCTTTGCTCAGGTCTCATCAACTGAGGGCTGCGGCTTCCTTGGCTGAGTCCATCCATCCGGGGGTGGGCCTTCCTCTTTTCCAGCGGCCTCTGACCTTTCGCAGCATGACTGTCTTTCCCAGGGACTCTTGTCTTCTCATAATGGGATCCAACACAACAGCTTCAATTTAGTCATTTTAACTTCTAGGGAGAGGTCAGGCTTGGTTTGGTCTAGAACCCACGGATGTGTCCTTTCGGCAGCCCACGGTTTACTATTTTCTGCCTGTCATGTATCAATGTATCTCAAACTTCCACCACTTTTATGAACGTCTGAAGCTGCCTTCTACTGAATCAGACCCTCAGTCCATCAAAGTCAGTCTTGTCTACTCAGACTGGCAGCGGCTCTCCAGGGTCTCAAGCTGAGGTTTTTCACGCCTACTTACCTGGACCCTTTTTAGTTGGAGATGCCGGGGATTGAACCTGGGACCTCCTGCTTACCAAGCAGATGCTCTGCCACTGAGCCACCATCTCTCCCCTGCTCTCCAGGGTCTCAAGCTGAGGTTTTTCATGCCTACTTGCCTGGACCCTTTTGAGTTGGGAGATGCTGGGGATTGAACCTGGGACCTTCTGCTTACCCTGGGACCTTCTATACCCCCTGAGCCACGATCCCTCCCATACATATGAACATATGAAGCTGCCTTCTATTGAATCAGAGCCTCAGTCCATCAAAGTCAGTCTTGTCTACTCAGACTGGCAGCGGCTCTCCAGAGTCTCACCAAGCTGAGGTTCTTCACACCTACTTGCCTGGATCCCTTTTAGTTGGAGATGCCGGGGATTGAACCTGGGACCTTCTGCTTACCAAGCAGATGCTCTACCACTGAGCCACTGTCCCTCCATCTTCCACTCCACCTTCAACTAAATCCAACCCAGCGTTCCTTATGATACATTCTGCATACAGACTGGCCAGGCAAGGAGACAAAGTGCCTTGCTTGCAGCATTCAAAGTGTGTAGGCGCACACATTGTCATGGTAATCTACACAACAGCCCTGTAAAGGAGGCCAGAGAGAAAATGCTGACCCAAAGCTACCCTGGAATGAAATTTCAGGGGCTGAAAAGGGATTTGAAGGCCATGAGAACCAGAGGAGAGATAAAGTAAAGGGGGGGATTAATATGGAGTAGATGCATGTTTATCTCTTGCAGCATCTTAAAATCATAGAGCCAGAGAAGTTAGAAGTTCATCTGTTGCTTCAAAAAGGCAAAGAGTCCAGTGGCACCTTTAAGACTGACAACGTTTAGCGTAGCATAAGCTTTTGAAAAACACAGCTCTCTTCTCAGATGCATCTGAGGAAGAGAGCTGTGTTTCTCAAAAGCCTATGCTACAATAAAAACTGCTTGTCTTAAAGGTGTTACTAACTAGCATCTTAAAAGAGTGCCTCTAGGCATTCAAAGCAGTGGGTGAGAGACTGGGAAGAGAGACATACCTGGACTTGGGAGGAGAGAAAGGAGACCTACTGCAAGGAGAGAATTCAAAAGAAGGGAGTGGGTTGGATGCTGCACATCTGTTCCCCTAATGGTGGTGCTTTCCCCTGGTGCAAGGAAGCACCTCCCCCCCCCCCCCGGTCGATAGAATCGATCCACGACAGAATGTGTTTAAAGTTAAAGTTGCTTTCTTTCTACCTCCCCCAAACTCTATCTCTCCCTCTCTGTCTTGCAGCTCTCAAACATCTGATGTTTATTCTATGTGGCTCTTATGTTAATCAAGTTTGGCAGCTCCTGGGGTAATAGGAATTGTAGCTCATGACATAAGAACTGAAGTTCTGAGCTCCACCATCTGGGGTTCTGCACAGCTTACTCTGCAGTATTTCTTAACCATTCTGTAGCAACTCTAATCCCTTCTGATGAGCAGAGCTTTGAGTCTCTGAACAATTCTGATGGTCTCTGAGGTGCTTCTGGACTTGCACCCAGCTCAATCCTGCAATTCTTTCCTGGGGAACTGCAAAAAACTACCGAGAGTGAAGAAGAAGAATTGCAGATTTATACCCTGCCCTTCTCTCTGAATCATAGAGTGGCTTACAATCTCCTTTATCTTCTCCCCCCATAACAGGCACCCTGTGAGGAAGGTGGGGCTGAGAGGGCTCTCACAGCAGCTGCCCTTTCAAGGACAACCTCTGCCAGAACTACGGCTGACCCAAGGCAATTCCAGCAGCTGCAAGTGGAGGAGTGGGGAATCAAACCCGGTTCTCCCAGAGAAGAGTCCACACACTTAAGCACTACACCAAACTGGCTTTCAGAAGACAGACACCCTGTGAGGTGGGTGGAGCTGAGAGAGCTCTGACAGAAGCTGCCCTTTCAAGGACAACCTCTGCCAGAGCTATGGCTGACCCAAGGCCATGCCAGCAGCTGCAAGTGGAGGAGTGGGGAATCAAACCCGGTTCTCCCAGATAAGAGTCCGCACAGTTAACCACTGCACCAAATTGGTTCTCCCCCCCCCCCCGCCCCCAATCCTCTGTAGCATCTGAGGTTTCTCTGGGCATCACACACGTACATACACACACACACGCAAGTGGAAACTTTATTTTTGGAGCCATGAGGGCTAGAACCTTCCTGATTTCAAAAGCAAGCAGAGTTTCTCAGGAAGTTCGGATTCTGCAGGGCTATCTCACACCCCCAGCCCCAAGGAAGGCCTTACCCCCGACGGAAGCATTCTTTGATTTCAGACATCCAGGAATGAAGCTGCTGCTCGTCTCCAGCCTCAAATATGACGTCTGTGGAGGCGTTCACCTGGGGAGGTGGGAAGAAGGGGCAGAAAGATATTTCAGAAGCAGGACAGCAATACCTTTTGCTGCAGCCAAAAGACCAACAGATCTTGCCAACAAAGCGTCTGCCAGCCAGACGAGGCCAGCTAGGCGACTGCCTGGGGCAGGGATGTCAAACTCATTTGTTATGAGGGCCGGATCTGACATCGATGAGACCTTGTTGAGCCGGGCCATGGTGTAATGGCAGGTAGCAGAGAGTAGAAAAAGTAGAGAAAGAAGTCCTTTTCTCCCTTTCTCACAGTACAAGAACTCGTGGGCATTCAATTAAATTGCTGAGCAGTCGGGTTAAAACGGATAAAAGGAAGCCCTTCTTCACCCAAAGGGTGATTAACATGTGGAATTCACTGCCAGTTTGGTATAGTGGTTAAGTGTACAGACTCTTATCTGGGAGAACCGGGTTTGATTCCCCACTCCTCCACTTGCTCCTGGTAGCATGGCCTTGGGTCAGCCATAGCTCTGGCATAGGTTGTCCTTGAAAGGGCAGCTGCTGTGAGAGCCCTCTCCAGCCCCACCCACCTCACAGGGTGTCTGTTGTGGGGGAGGAAGGGAAAGCAGATTGTGAGCCGCTCTGAGACTCTTCGGAGTGGAGGGCGGGATATAAATCCAATATCTTCTTCTTCTTCTTCACAGGAGGTGGTGGCGGCTACAAGCATAGCCAGCTTCAAGAGGGGATTGGATAAAAATATGGAGCAGAAGTCCATCAGTGGCTATTAGCCACAGTGTGTGTGTGTGTGTGTGTGTGTATATATATATATGTGTGTGTGTGTGTATGTGTGTATATGTATGTATGCATATGTGTGTATACACACACACACACATACATACATTGGCCACTATGTGACACAGAGTGTTGGACTGGATGAGCCATTGGCCTGATCCAACATGGCTTCTCTTATGTTCTTATGTGACACAGGGTGTTGGATTGGATGGGCCATTGGCCTGATCCAACATGGCTTCTCTTATGTTCTTACGTGACACAGAGTGTTGGAATGGATGGGCCATTGGCCTGATCCAACATGGCTTCTCTTAGGTTCTTATGTCTGATGCAGTAATGCTCTGTATTCTTTGTGCGTGTGGGGGGCACAGTGGGAAGGCTTCTAATGTCCTGGCCCCACTGGTGGACCTCCTGATGGCACTTGGGTTTTTTGGCCACTGTGGGACACAGAGTGTTGTACTGGATGGGCCATTGGCCTGATCCAACATGGCTTCTCTGATGTTCTTATGTTCTTAGAGATATAAACTTTATAAATTTATAAAGGACACAGACAAACACAAAGATTTTTTTAAAAGCTTAAAATAAAACATGCTTCAAACATTAGCACTCGTTGGTCTTGAAGGTGCTTTCTCTGTATCTCTCCTGTGCAATCCAGGGCACTGGGCAAAGGAAGCTCTGCCTCTTTCCTTTCTCCCCCAGAGGACCAGGAGGGGGAGGAGCCTCAGCCAATAGAAGGAAGAGAGGCTTGGCTCAGTAGCTCTGCTGTGTGATTGAGAGAGCCTGACAAAGCAAGCTCTGCCCCCCTCCCGTTTGTCCCCAAGGGAGGAACCCTTATCCAGTTGAGAAAACAGAGGCTTTGCTTTGTAGCTCCTGTGCAATTGAGCAAGCCTTGCAAAGTAAGCTTTGATGCAGAGGAGGCAAGAGAGAGGGAGAAGGAAGCAGACACCAGCCAGTTGCTCCGGGGCCTGATAGGAGCCCTCCAGGGGCCTGATTTGGCCCTCGGGTTGCATGTTTGACACCCCTGGCCTAGGGTGCTGGCTTTCTGGGGGCACCAAACTGGGCACCTCCCCCGCAATGTGACTCGGTGATGTTATCACCGCCAAGGGAGCACCACAAGTTAGCTTCGCCCATGGTGCTAGGCAGTCAGACTCCACTTGGTCAGATTCACACACAGTTAATGGACTCTTGACAACATGGAACCCAAACCAGGCGCTGCTCCAACTGAGCTCAAACGATGCCCGTCTAGATCATCAGGGCACCAAGCATCTGCCTCTCCCAGAAATCCCCAGAAGCCTGGGCTACTCTGCGTCAACGAAAGAGCCCACATGGTTGGAATTCTGCACCCAGACGGCAGCCGCACAGACCACCTTGCCGGGGAAAGTTGGGCACGTCTGTCTCTCCTCCTTCCTGCTTCGGTGGGGACCACGAGGCCCACGTGGCCAAGCACTGCCCATCTCCTTCTTACCTTGAGCACAAAGGTGTGGAGGTTATCAGGCATCTCCAGGCGGGTGCACCGTCGGATTTCCTGGATGGCTGAGCAGGGAGTCTGCAGCTTTGGCTTAGAACACTGCAAGGAGAGGCAGAAGAGACCATGGTGAGCCCAGCGGTAGCTCTACCCCAGAGATTAGACCAAGGCCAAGACCAGGCCAGCTCCATGCAGGAGTGATTTTAAATTTTGGGTTTTATGTTTTTAATGTGTGTGGTTATATCTGTTGTCAGCCACCTTGGGCTCTGTCAGGAAGAAAGGCAGCTAATAAATGTTTTATAGAAAATAATCTGCTTGCTCAGTTCCCTACACAGGGCAAACGGCCAGACCCTACGCCAAAGGATCCAGGGACAGAAATCTGACATCAAGCATCAGAACACTGAGAAACCTATAGGTAAACATTTCAGCCCCCCAGGGGCACTCAATGCCTCGAAGTAGCTGTTTTACTGCAAAGGAATTTCAGAAACAGACTGAAATGGGAGATTACTGAATTACAAATTATTACAACATTCGGAACAAGGATTATGGATCCCCCAGGGCTTAACAGAGATGTCGGGTTCTTTATCTCAACTGCACATGCTAAGTCATTCAGTTCTCACGTCTGTTCATTGTCAAGAGTCACTCCATCTTGTTCCTCTTGTCATGTGTATTCAATTGTACAATGCTATGCTGTGCTTTAATGCTATGCTGCGCTTGCTACAAAAGATTCTACCCAGAATTAAACTTTGTTTATCTTAAAGGTTCCCCTGGACTTGGTTCAACCTGCTTGTTCGCAAGCCCCCGTTATAACCCTTCTTCAATCCTCCCCCCTCCAAAGGCCCAAATAAGCTTAAGCATTTCCTCATATCAAAGATTTCAGGTTTTCATGGCTGGTAACATCATTAGGGTTTGTAGAATCTTTCGGGATCAAGTGCCGTGTTCTACTGGAGAAAGTTTTCCTTCCAGACGTTTCGTTCTCAGCTGCGGAGAACATCCTCAGTGGTGTTGCAGCCGGAGCAGGCGCTCAAACCTTCTTGGCTGCTGTGCATTGTCCACTCAATGCACAGCAGCCAAGAAGGTCTGAGCGCCTGCTCCAGCTGCAACGCCACTGAGGATGTTCTCCGCAGCTGAGAACGAAACGTCTGGAGAGATCCCGAAAGATTCTACAAACCCTAATCATTTCCTCATAGGTACCACTTCCCCACAGCCCACCTGGCTGCTACCTTGCAATTTTAAAAATAAATTAAAAAAGCTTCCTTCCCAAAGAAAAAGCATTTTGCTCATGCTCAGAGGCACTCAGTTATGGCATGGCACTCATATCCCCTCCTCTCGATTGGCTGGCTTCTCAAGACTTCTTGCGAAGAGATACAGATGCAAGATGCAACCGTGAAATCTGTGCCTTCAGTTTAAACGAGCCCACAGACTGCAAAAGCTTGCAGGATTTCTGGGCAATGCGCAGAGTGCCTCTGTGAAGAGGGTGCACCTTCCCCACCCAAGGTGAGCTGTGGAGCTTTTCTCCTCCCCAAGGAAGCAGACGCCCTAGAGAGGGTTTGCCTACAAGTAAGGCAGAGTGAATTCAATGAGACTTCCTAGAGCAAGGGTGCCCAAACTTGCTTAACGTAAGAGCCAAATAGAATAAACGTCAGATGTTTGAGAGCCGCAAGACATGGACATCAGGGCCGAGGGACACAAATAGATGGTGGAGAGAGGAAGGAGGAAGAGGTGGAAAGAAAGCAACTTTAAAAGCATTCTCCAAACCACTGGCTGGCTTTGCTGGAAGAACCTCCTCCCCAAGGAAGCAGATGCCCAAGAGCAGGAGTCCCCAACTCCTGGGATGTGGACCAGTACCGGTCCGTGGCCTGTTAGCAACTGGGCCGTGAGTTGTATAATTATTTCATTATATATTACAATGTAGTAATAATAATATTGCTATACATACTGTTTATAAGGTTTATTATATTATTATAAGGTAATAATTGCTAATAGATACTGTTATAAGGTTTGATGTTTTTTAAGGTTTTTAAATGTTTTGAATGTTTTAACTGCTTATATATTTAAATGCTAATTTAATGTTATGTCTCATTATCTGTTGTGAGCCGCCTTGAGCCACCTTTGGTGGGAAGGGCGGGATATAAGTCATAAATAAATAAATAAATAATAAGATACTGGATTTATATCCTGCCCTCCACTCCGAATCACAGAGTGCCTCACAATCTCCTATATCTTCCCCCCCCACACACACACACACAACAGACACCCTAAGCAGCTGCCCTTTCAAGGACAACTCCCGCGATAGCTCTGGCTAACCCAAGGCCATTCCAGCAGCTGCAAGTGGAGGAGTGGGGAATCAAACCTGGTTCCCCCAGATAAATACTTAACCACCACGCCAAAAGAAAATGCACAATTGTATTGTTCCAAAACCATCCCCCCCACCAGTCTGTGGAAAAATTGTCTTCCACAAAACCAGTCCCTGGGGCCAAGAAGGTTGGGGACCGCTGCCCTAGAGAGGTTTTGCTGCTCCAGAGGCAACCGGTGTGTGTGGAGAGTGGAAGAAGCGGAAGAAGCCAGGCCGGCTGGACAGCAGACAGCCTCCCCCCCTCCAAGCGAGCAGGCAGGCAGCCTGGCCAAAAGGCCTGCGTGTGCCCAAAGAGCCTGGTCTGGAAAGGGTCCACGGCTCTGCGTCATCCCAGGGCTGGCAGCTGGACAGCGGAGCGGGCAACATTCCAGATGGACAGCAAGCCGACTGGCAAGGTGGTGCACGCTGGGCCAAGGGGCAGACTGCCAAAGGGCATCGGTTCATTTGTCACGGTGGGGAGGATCCAGGCCTCTCTGCTGTAGCTTCAGTCCCCATAAACACCCCCCCCACACACACACAAGAACTCAGAAGAGAAATTGGTCTTCCCGGTTTCCCTTCTCAGCCAGGACACTCTTAACCAGTGTTCCCACTAAGCTGAGTTAGTGTGAGCTGGCTCACAGTTTTTTAGCGTCCAGCTCACAGCAGTATGTGCGAAAAGGATCTAGGGGTCTTAGTGGATCATACGCTGAACATGAGTCAACAGTGTGATGCGGTGGCTAAAAAGGCAAATGCAATTTTGGGCTGTATCAACAGAAGTATAGCGTCCAGATCACGTGATGTGATGGTGTCGCTTCAGTCTGCTCAGGTAAGACCTCACCTGGAGTCTTGTGTTCAGTTTTGGGCACCACATTTTAAGAAGGATCTAGACAAGCTGGAACGGGTCCAGAGGAGGGTGACGAAGACGGTGAGGGGTCTGGAGACCAAGTCCTATGAGGAAAGGTTGAAGGAGCTGGGGATGTTTAGCCTGGAGAGGAGGCGGCTGAGAGGTAATAGGCTCACCATCTTCAAGTACTAGAAGGGCTGTCATCTACAGGATGGTGTGGAATTGTTTTCTGTGGCCCCGGAAGGTAGGACCAGAACCAATGGGTTGAAATTAAATCAAAAGACTTTCGGGCTCAACGTTAGGAAGAACCTCCTGACCGTCAGAGCAGTTCCTCAGTGGAACAGGCTTCCTCGGGAGGTGGTGGGCTCTCCTTCCTTGGAGGTTTTTAGACAGAGGCTAGATGGCCATCTGACAGCAATGAGGATCCTGTGAATTTAGGGGGAGGTGTTTGTGAGTTTCCTGCATTGTGCAGAGGTTGGACTAGATGACACTAGAGGTACCTTCCAACTCTATGATTCTGTGATTCACACATTTTGGTCTTAGCTCAAGAAGGATGGCCCCAAAGCAAACTAATTTATAAAAAGAAAAAAGACCCCTGTGCAAGCACCCGTCGTTTCCGACTCTGGGGTGATGTCGCATCATGACGTTTTCATGGCAGACTTTTTGCGGGGTGGTTTGCCCTTGCCTTCCCCAGTTATCTATGCTTCCCCCACCCTCCCCAGCAAGCTGGGTCCTCATTTGACCGACCTCAGAAGGATGGAAGGCTGAGTCATCCTTGAGCCGGCAACCTGAACCCAGCTTCCGCCGGGATTGAACTCAGGTCGTGAGCAGACAGCTTGGACTGCAGTACTGCAGCTTTACCACTCTGCACCACGGGGCTCCTACTTAAACAGCTCCATGAAAAGTCCATGCAAGGGCTCCTGGTTATTTAAGGGCAGGCAAGGGAAAGGAAAGGTCCCCTGTGCAAGCACCAGTCGTTTCCGACTCTGGGGTGATGTTGCTTTCGCGACGTTTTCACGGCGTGGTTTGCCCTTGCCTTCCCCAGTCATCTACCCTTTTCCCCCAGCCAGCTGGGTACTCATTTGACCGACCTCGGAAGGATGGAAGGCTGAGTCAACCTTGAGCCGGCTACCTGAACCCAGCTTCCGCCGGGATCAAACTCAGGTCGTGAGCAGAGCTTAGGACTGCAGTACTGCAGCTTTACCACTCTGCGCCACGGGCTCAAACTCATCGATGCAGCAGCCAAATCACTCGCTCATCACTTTAATTAATGCCAGTAGCGCACAAAGGAGAATTTTTGCTCCCAAGCTTAGGGAGAACATCGCTCTTAATATCCAGCCACTGGCACCGAACGGCTCTCGTGCAGCCGTAAAGTTAGAAGGCTTATAAAATCCAGAGTCTGAATCCAGGGAAACAGCGACTGGGGAAGGAATGAGTCTGGTCTCCCACTTTGCGCAGTGGGAGAAATAAGAACCAGCCTTGACTTCCAGACAAAGCTCTCTGCGCCAGCCGCTTCTACCCCGCACCGCCGGTTTCGGCACACCATCATAGTTTCCCTGGCTGGGATCCTGGCTGGGAAAAGTACACAGCTTCCATCCGTCCTCATTGGCCTGAGTTTGAAAACCTCCCCGATCCCAGCTTCCTCCTCTCTACCTACAAAGCAAGAGTCCTTTCAGACCACCAAAGTTTTATTCAGAATGGAAGCTTTCATGTGCTAGAAGCAGATTTTGTCAGACAATAGTATGGAACGGCAAGCGGTCCTAAATATAAAGCGGGCAGTGAGTTAGTATGCAGAGTCATGGAAAAGAGTCACAAGTTGGGGGTCTGGTGTTTGTTAGTTTATGTCAACTGGGCTGAAACAACAACGAGGGGTAATTAAGTTGGAATAGCAGATTGATGTCCATGTGTTAAACCCATTAAGTAGCCTGGGTGTGAAGTGCAAGAAATGAGAATCTGTTGTAATGCGAGCTCTGGGTTCAAATGAGAGCATAGGTTTCTCAGAGGTTCGATTTAAGCATGTAACCCACACATAAAACATAATTCTAGTTTGCCGTTAAAAAGAAATACATTAAAATATAGCGGAAGATGGGTTAGTATATGTAACGAGATAAACAACCAGTATCCCTATTTGAGTATGTCAATACAAAGAACATTATTCTGATACACAATTCTAACAGAAAAATATATTGGGATATTGTGGATCTATAGCTGTACCTGGTGAAAGTGGGTTTAGTATATGTAATGAGATAACAGCCCTGGGCTGTTCTAGACCAAAAAGTTTGTCTGACGACAACAGGGGCAGTCAGAAACTTAACAGGATCGTTCCACTTCAAACCTGAGTGGGCTTCCATGGGGTCGGGAGGGGGGGCATTGCTTTCTCCCCGTTTGCTTCCAACCACAATCATGTGTGGTCGCCTTCCCTCTTGCAAGCACACTGGTCCCAAAGACTGAAAGAACATAGAACAGAAGAGAACAGAAGCCATGTTGGATCAGACCAATGGCCCATCCAGTCCAACACTCTGTGTCACACAGTGGCAAAAAAACAAACAAACACCAAGTGCCATCAGGAAGTCCACCAGTGGGGCCAGGCCACTAGAAGCCCTCCCACTGTGCCCCCCCCCAAGCAACAAGAATACAGAGCATCCCTGCTCCAGACAGAGAGTTTCAACAATAGGCTGTGGCTAATAGCCACTGATGGACCTCTGGTCCATATGCTTATCCAATCCCACACTGAAGCTGGCTATGCTTGTAGCCGCCACCACCTCCTGCGACAGTGAATTCCATATGTTAATCACCCTTTGGGTGAAGTACTTCCTTTTATCCGTTCTAACCCGACCGCTCAACAATTTCATTGAATGCCCACGAGTTCTCGTATTGTGAGAAAGGGAGAAAAGTCCTTCTTTCTCTACCTTCTCTATCCCATGTATAATCTTGTAAATTTCTATCATGTCACCCCGCAGTCGACGTTTCTCCAAGCTCAAGAGCCCCAAGCGTTCTAACCTTTCTTCATAGGGAAAGTGTTCCAACCCTTTAATCATTCTAGTTGCCTTTCCCCGCACTTTTCCCAATGCTAGAATATCCTTTTTGAGGTGCGGTGATCGAATTGCACACAGTACTCCAAATGAGACCACACCATCGATTGATACAAGAATTATCGTCATGAACTGGGCTGGGAATCATCAATGTTAAAAAACGAATGTCCCACTTGGGAAAAATAACACCAGAGCAACCAGATTCTGCAAGCAAAACAGAACAGATGCAGGAACCTGCTTTATACAGAGCCAAGCCACTAGTCCATTGAGACTACAATTGTCATCTCAGACGGGCAGCAGCTCTTGTAGTTCTCGAGTGGAAGTCTTTCACGTCACCTGTTACCTGCTCTTTTTAAATGGAGATGTCGAGGATTGAACCTGGGACATTCTGCATGCCAAACAAGTGCTCTATCACTGAGCCACAGCCCCATTCATGGCTGTCCAGGGTCTCAAACTGAGGTTTTTCACACCTGGACCCTTTTTAGTTGGAGATGCCAGGGATTGAACCTGGGACCTTCTGCTTACCAAGCAGATGCTCTGCCACTGAGCCACAGCCCCATTCATGGCTCTCCAGGGTCTCAAGCTGAGGTTCTTCATGCCTACTTGCGTGGACCGTTTCTAGTTGAAGATGCCGGGGATTGAACCTGGGACCTTCTGCTTACCAAGCAGTTGCTCTACTGCTGAGCCACAGCCACTACCCATTCCAGGCTGTCTCATACCAAATCAGACCCTTGGTCCATCTAGGTAAGTCTTGTCTACTCAGACTGGCAGCAGCTCTCCAAGGTCTCAGGTGGAACTCCATCACATCATGTATTACCTTATCCTTTTGAAGTGGAGATGCCGGGGATTGAACCTGAGACTTTCTGCATGCCAAGTATGTGTTCTACCACTGAGCCACGGTCCCTTCCTTTTCTGTGAAGCTGTCTTCTACTGAATCGGACCATCATGGTCAATATTGTCTACTCGGATTGCCAGCAGCTGTCCAAGGTCTCAGTTTGCTGTAATGGTTACGTGTGCAGACTCTTATCTGGGATTCCCCACTCCTCCACTTGCAGCTGCTGGAATGGCCCTGGGTCAGCTATAGCTCTCATAGGAGTGGTCCTTGAAAGGGCAGCTTCTGTCAGAGTTCCCTCAGCCCCACCCATCTCAGAGGGTGTCTGTTGTGGGGGGAGAACATGTAGGAGATTGTAAACCTCTGAGTCTCTGATTCAGAGAGAAGGGCGGGGTATAAATCTGCAGTCTTCTTCTTCTTCTTCTCCTTCTTCTTCTGGCTGCGGTCTTCCACATCACCTGCTACTTGATCTTCTTAACTGGAGATGCTGCTGGAGATTGAACGTGGGACCTTCTGCCTGCCAAGCTTGCATTCTGCAAAACATGGCTCTACATCCTCTGCTTAGTCTGTTCTGATAGCCGTGGCACCCTCCACAATTCTCTGTCCTGCCCCCCAAACCCCATCTGACCTACTCATCCATCCCAGATTTTGAGATTTTGCCAACTGGAACTCCCTTTGTTACGCCTAAGCCTACTTGAAGGTTGAAGGGCATGTTTAGCCTGGAGAGGAGGCAGCTGAGAGGTGATATGATCACCATCTTCAAGTCCTTGAAGGGCTGTCATAGAGAGGATGAGGGGTCTGGAGAGGCATGTTTAGCCTGGAGAGGAGGTGGCTGAGAGGTGATAGGATCACCATCTTCAAGTCCTTGAAGGGCTGTGATAGAGAGGATGGGGTGGAATTGTTTTCTGTGGCCCTGGAAGGTAGGACCAGAACCAAGGGGTTGAAATTAAATCAGAAGTGTTTCCAGCTCAACATGAGGAAGAACTTCCTGACAGTTAGAGCGGTTCCTCAGTGGAACCGGCTTCCTCCTCGGGAGGCGGTGGGCCCTCCTTCCTTGGAGGTTTTTCAACAGAAGCTAGACGGCCCTCTGACAGCAATGAAGATCCTGTGAATTTAGGGGGAGGTCTTTGTGAGTTTCCTGCATTGTGCAGCGGGTTGGACTAGATGACCCTGGAGGTCCCTTCCAACTCTGTGATTCTAGGATTCTACTTGGAGATAGGGAGAGCCCAGGATTTAGACTTTAGAGATCCCTCTAGCCAAGCCACTCACAATATGGAAACCCAAATTCTGTGTTGGAATAGCCTAGCACCGGAGGCTGGACTGTCCAAAGCTCCCGTCAATGGGCTCGCTATCCTTTGCCATCAGCTATACCCAGACATTCCTTCTGGATGGCATAAATGTAGACTGCAAGTGTGTGCCACAGATGCAGGGCCCTGTCCCTGTGCCAGAGAAGGGACGGTGGCTCAGTGGTAGAGCATCGGTTTGGTAAGTAGAAGTTCCCAGGTTCAATCCCCGGCATCTCCAGCTAAAAAGGGTCCAGGAAAGTAGGCACAAAAAAACTCAGCTTGAGACGCTGGAGAGCTGCTGCCAGTCTGAGTAGACAAGACTGACTTTGATGGACCGAGGGTCTGATTCAGTAGAAGGCAGCTTCAGATGTTCATATGTATGGGAGGGATCGTGGCTCAGGGGTAGAGCATCTGCTTGGTAAGCAGAAGGTCCCAGGTTCAATCCCCGGCATCTCCAACTCAAAAGGGTCCAGGCAAGTAGGCATGGAAAACCTCAGCTGGAGACCCTGGAGAGCCGCTGTCAGTCTGAGTAGACAAGACTGACATTGATGGACCGAGGGTCTGAGTCAGTAGAAGGCAGCTTCATATGTCCATGCCCAGCTCTGAGAAGTGTGGGAAAAAGGCAAGAACTGGCTCCGCTCTTTGCTTTGGAGTCTGGAGTCCTGGCATCCCGTCCTTGAATCCGGGTGCAAGTGACGCACGGAGTGCAGGAAGCCGACGCAAGTGGTTTAGCAGGCAGACCGTTTCCAGCCCCAGCTGATACTCGGATTTTCCAGGCAGGGAGCCTTCAGAGATTCTCTTGGCCGAGAGGGGCAGACGTGACTCACTCGCGTTTCACAAGCAGGCGAGGAGACACACGGATCCAGCCACAGCCATTTGCAAAAGGGCACTGGTAGCCAGGTGGAGCACCAAAGCCAAGAATCCTGGCAGATGCACCCCATCGGATGGGGTGAGGAGGGAGGGGGGAGCCCAGAGGGGCTGGGTGAAGGAAGTTTCTGGAGAAGAAAGTCCATGGGCCAAAAACATTCCTGGAGCTACAGGAAGCTGCACAGCTGTTGGGGATTTCAGCATCTGGGAAACCGCTTGGTGATGGAGAAAACTCCCCCCCACTCTGCACACATGCCCCCGCCAGGAAATGGGAGGAAGATTGATTCCCTTGTCCCTAAATGGAACGTGTGATGAGAAAACAGAGGCTGCGCAGGAGAGGAGGGGAGCCAACAGCCCCAGGAATTCCCACCCCCACCCCTAGCCAAGAAGTGAAGGCAGCAAAAGGAGGCTACTTGCCCCCCCCCCCAAAAAACCCTACTATTAAGTCCTGCAAATTCAAGGAAGAATTTGTGTGGGTTTGCTGGGGGAGGGGGGTAGTGTTTCCTCTAACCTGAGTTAGTGTCAGCTAACCTCCGGCTCACACATTTTTGTCTCAGCTCAGGAAGGATGCCCGCAGAGCACAATCATGGATGCAGCAGCTCAAAGCTTTCATGCCAGTAGCTCACAAAGTAGAATTTTTGCTCGCAAGACTCTGCGGCTTGGAGGGAACATTGGGGGAGTGCAGCGAAAGGTGTGAGGTAGACTAAATTTCCCCAGCCCAAATATCATTTTCGAATTCGTAGACCCCACCGCTCAAAATCACCTTCCCTGCTCAGTCAATTCCCCTTCCTTCTCAACCTCAATTTTTTGCCCGGTAAGGCAAAAATGAGGAACTCTGGTGGCAACAGGGGTGGGGTGGAGAGAGCAACGTAAAAAGAATCCACAACCGTTTTCCTCATCTGAGCTTCTGCATGTGCCATTTGCCAAAATGGACCAAACTCGTGAGCACTCAATGAAATTGCTGAGCAGTCGGGTTAGAACGGATAAAAAGTAGTCCTTCTTCACCCAAAGGGTGATTAACATGTGGAACTCACTGCCACAGGAGGTGGTGGCAGCTACAAGCCTAGACAGCTTCAAGAGGGGTTTGGATAAAAATATGGAGCAAAGGTCCATCAGTGGCTATTAGCCACACCATATTGTTGGAACTGTCTGGGGCAGTGATGCTCTGTATTCTTGGTGCTTGGTGGGGGGGGGGCAAAGTGGAACGGCTTCTAGCCCCACTTGTGAACCTCCTTTTTTTTGGCCCCTGTGTTACACAAAGTGTTGTACTGGATGGGCCATTGGACTGATCCAACATGGCTTCTCTTATGTTCTTATGTGACACAGAGTGTTGGACTGGATGGGCCATTGGCCTGATCCAACATGGCTTCTCTTATGTTCTTATGTGACACAAAGAGTTGGACTGGATGGGCCATTGGCCTGATCCAACATGGCTTCTCTTCTGTTCTTATGTGACACAAAGAGTTGGACTGGATGGGCCGTTGGCCTGATCCAACATGGCTTCTCTTATGTTCTTATGTGACACAGAGAGTTGGACTGGATGGGCCATTGGCCTGATCCAACATGGCTTCTCTTATGTTCTTAAACGTCAGATGTTTGAGAGCTGCGAGGGAGGGAGGCAGATGGGGAGAGAGGAAGGAGGGAGAGGTGTATAGAAAGCAACTTTAAATGCATTCACCAAGCCACCAGCTGGCATGGCTTGGAGAAACGATTTAAAGAGAGAAATGCCTTTTCCAAGTTGGCCCAAGAGACACAATATGTGGGAATGAGCCACGTGTGGCCACCTCCGGACTAGGGGCTGAGAGACTCAGGTCTGAATCCCCGTTCTGTGACAGAAGCTCACTGGTTGACCTTGGATAAATTTCCCCCTGAACCTACCCCAAAGGTGTGGATAAAAATGGAGGAGGAGGATGACAATATGTAAGCTGCCTAGAACCCCACTGGGGAGAAAGGCGGGATGAACATATGAACATATGAAGCTGCCTTATACTGAATCAGACCCTCGGTCCATCAAAGTCAGTATTGTCTTCTCAGATTGGCAGCGGCTTTCCAGGGTCTCAAGCTGAGGTTTTTCATACCTATTTGCCTGAAGCCTTTTTTGGAGATACCAGGGATTGAACCTGGGACCTTCTGCTTCCCAAGCAGATGCTCTACCACTGAGCCACCGTCCCTCCCCTTAAATGTAACGTCCTGGGAGGCGAAATGCATATTCAGGTTTCCTTTTGCCCCAAGAAGCGGATGAGGCTGAAACCCCCAAATATTCCCTCCTTCGGGCCTATCTGGGAATAGGTAAACTTCTGCTTTCCATCTCGGTCATGCTCTTTTCCTTCCAAGTTTCACATCCTTCTCGGGTCGAAGGGATGGTGAGCCACAGGCGAGCGAGCGATTCGGGAGCCAGACTCCTCGGAAAGGGCAGCGACCTCCGACCTGTCTGCTCTTTCCCCTGTCAGGGAAGAGGGCTGGCCTGGGTGGAGGAGCCCAGGACCCTAACCCAAGGAGGGAGGGGGGGTCTCCCGTCGCCTCTTCCCACCAACACGATGCATTTGTCCAGGGCTCTGCTCTCCCAACAGCATTGGTCTGGGGGGGGGGGCTTTCCCTCCTTGTTAGGGACAGAGGAAAGGTAGGTGGGGGGTGGGAAGAGGGCTGGCAAAGTCAGCCTGTCCCAGGGCTGCGAAATCATTTGTTCCGAACGGCGAGAGCATTCCTTCGCAGGGCTGTCGTAAGCTCCTTTCTCTAAAGAGGGGCCTGTTAAAAGCACCATCGCGACCAGGGCTGGAATTCTAGCAGGAGCTCCTTTGCATATTAGGCCACCCCCCCCTCGATGTAGCCAATCCTCCAAGAGCTGACAAGGCTCTTTTTTGTAAGCTCCTGGAGGACTGGCTACATCAGGGGTGTGTGGCTTAATATGCAAAGGAGCTCCTGCTAGAATTCCACTCCTGATCGCAACACTTCTGACTTCGGGCAACCCAATTAAAAAGGTAGTCCCTCTGCGTTTTCATGGCAGACTTTTGACGGGGTGCTTTGCCATTGCCTTTCCAGGTCATCTACGCTTTCCCCCCAGCAAGCTGGGCACTCATTTGACCGACCTCGGAAGGATGGAAGGCTGAGTCATCCTCGGGCCGGCTACCTGAAAACCCAGCTTCCGCCGGGGATTGAACTCAGGCCGTGAGCAGGGAGCTCAGACTGCAGTACTGCGGCGTTACCACTCTGTGCCACAGGGCTCTTAAAAAAAAATGTAAAGGTAGTCCCCTGTGCCAACACTTTTGACTTCTGACAACCCAATTAATGGCCTCCATAACATCCCATCCTTAGACAGGGCTTTTTTTTTTTAGCAGGAACTCCTTTGAATATTAGGCCACACCCCACTGATGTCACGAGCCCTCCAAGAGCTTACAGGGATCTTCTTCCGAAGCCCACTGTAAGCTCCTGAAGGATTGGCTACATCAGGAGGGTGTGGCCTAATATGCAAAGGAGTTCCTGCTGCAACCCCCCCCCTTCCACCCCGGTTAGCAGCCTTGCTTGGGTCTTGCAAATGGAGGGCCTTTTGTGGCTTCTTTGACAGAGAGTCAACCCGTTTCCTGCTGCCTTCTACTTTCCCCAGCATTCTGGGCCATCCCAGAGAGTTTCAGGTGGGTGCCCATGTCGATCTGAAGCAATAGGGCCAAGTTTGAGCCTGGGGGCACCTTGAAGACCAACAACGTTTAACCAAATTCTTCAAAGTGTGCAGGCAAATGAAAGCTTATCCCCAGAAGTAAATTTTGTTGGCCTTAAAAGGTGCCGCTGGAACTCAAACTCGGACCTATTGCCTTCTTACGTTGAGACCAAAAGCTTCAGCTGAGTCATTTGAGCTTCTAGAAAGAGTTCTGGCTTGATCCCATCTAGAATCATAAGAACATAAGAACATGAGAGAAGCCCTGTTGGATCAGGCCAGTGGCCCATCCAGTCCAACACTCTGTGTCACATAAGAACATAAGAGAAGCCATGTTGGATCAGGCCAATGGCCCATCCAGTCCAACACTCTGTGTCACATAAGAACATAAGAGAAGCTCTGTTGGATCAGGCCAGTGGCCCATCCAGTCCAACACTCTGTGTCACATAAGAACATAAGAGAAGCCCTGTTGGATCAGGCCAATGGCCCATCCAGTCCAGCACTCTTTGTCACATAAGAACATAAGAGAAGCTCTGTTGGATCAGGCCAGTGGCCCATCCAGTCCAACACTCTGTGTCACATAAGAACATAAGAGAAGCCCTGTTGGATCAGGCCAATGGCCCCTCCAGTCCAACACTCTGTGTCACATAAGAACATAAGAGAAGCTCTGTTGGATCAGGCCAGTGGCCCATCCAGTCCAGCACTCTTTGTCACATAAGAACATAAGAGAAGCTCTGTTGGATCAGGCCAGTGGCCCATCCAGTCCAGCACTCTTTGTCACATAAGAACATAAGAGAAGCTCTGTTGGATCAGGCCAATGGCCCCTCCAGTCCAACACTCTTTGTCACATAAGAACATAAGAGAAGCTCTGTTGGATCAGGCCAGTGGCCCATCCAGTCCAGCACTCTTTGTCACATAAGAACATAAGAGAAGCTCTGTTGGATCAGGCCAGTGGCCCATCCAGTCCAACACTCTGTGTCACATAAGAACATAAGAGAAGCCATGTTGGATCAGGCCAGTGGCCCATCCAGTCCAACACTCTGTGTCACATAAGAACGTAAGAGAAGCCATGTTGGATCAGGCTAATGGCCCATTCAGTCCAACACTCTGTGTCACACAGTGGCCAAAAAACTAGGTGCCTTCAAGAGGTCCACCAACGGGGACCAGAACTCCAGAAGCCTTCCCACTGTTGCCCCATGAGTATCAAGAATACAGAGCATCACTGCCCCAGACATAAGAACAGAAGAGAAACCACACTGGATCAAGCCAATGGCCCATCCAGTCCAACACTCTGTGTCACACACTGGCCAAAAGAACCAAGTGCCATCAGGAGGTCCACCAGTGGGGCCAGGCCACTAGAAGCCTTCCCAGTGTTGCCCCAAGAATACAGAGCATCACTGCCCCAGACAGTCTGTCCACTCATCTGTCTGAATATTTCCTGCCTGTCTGCTTGGTCAGGAAGAAGGCAGGCATTGCGAGAGCTTAGGACAAGGCCAGTCCACATTTTCTCTACCTCCCTTGTGGCTCAGACAGAAGCCCTTGGACAGAATCGGAGGGCATTAGTGAGAGATCACTTGCAATGTCCACTTTAACCCAAGGTGTCATGAGCCCTGACGAGGACGAGCTGGAAGGGTTAACAGACCTGGAAGAGTTGCCAGTCAGTTCCTCAGCTGAACAAACAGCAGCTGGCCCATCAATGTAATGTAATGTAATGTAAAATTTTATTTATATCCCGCCCTCCCCCGCCGAAGCAGGCTCAGGGCGGCTAACAGCATTTCAAGTAAACAATACAATAATAAAAACATTAAATTCACATTAAAATTCACATTAAAACCAGTCAATAGTCAATAATTAATTAAAACATTCCTAAATTAACACTGGCGGTAAACGTTATTAATCTGGCGGTAAACATTAAATTCAGTTATTGGTGAACGCCTGTTTGAAGAGGGCGGTCTTGCAGGCCCTGCGGAACTGGTCTAAGTTCCGCAGGGCCCGCACCTCCTCTGGGAGTTGGTTCCAGAGTTGTGGGGCCGCAACGGAAAAGGCCCGAGTGCGGGTGCTTTGAAGTTTAACTTCTTTTGGCCCAGGGATATTCAGTCTGCTTTTCCCCTCTCCAGGCACCAGTGTCAGCAGCTGACAATCAATCTCCTCCAAGCTCTCCTTCTCCCATCTCAAGAGTTCAAAGGAGGCTCTGGAAAGAACTTTCAGAGTGAAGACATGAGGCACGCCAAGGCTTCAGGTGTCTCAGTCCTGAGTTCTAGCAGAGTCACTGCCACCCAGGGAGCAGGCTGATTGAGACTCCCATATAGCTCCCACCCAGGACCTGGTAACCTTGTGGAAGCAACAAGTCTATTCTCTGACTTGCATCCACGCTCCTTCCTGATCCTGACCTGCTTGATTTCCTTGGCAACCTGACCTTTTGCCTTTTGGACATTGACATCTGATTCCGGTTTGTGTTTCCGCATTGGTGACTTGGCTCCTGCTTGACTTCCTGGACTTTGAGCTTGGACTTGCTTTGGACTCCAGCCTGCCTGCACCCGGAGAACGTGACACAAGGCAGGGACTGCACCCCCCCGCCCCCAACATCCTCCATGGCTGGTTTTGCTTTCTACATGATACTCTCTCTCCATTAGCCTTTTTAGACCAGCCATCTGTCAGCCTGGGGGCTACGTCTTCCAAGATATCCACCCACAGCTTCTGCAACTGGATTTGAAGACCAGAGTTCAAATCTAAACTGCGCAGACCTTTGGAAGGCAAGAACAAGATAAGCTGTGAATATCTTAAGTGCCTACGAGGACAAAAGAAAATCTGCACCTGGGACAACTATGCCTAGCCTGCTGCCCTTGCTAAGCCTCAAAGCAGACTGCAGTCTGGCTCCCCCTTCTAATTAAGCGCTACGTTGAATAACTTTTGATGCCCCCAATCAGTATATAGGGAGGGAAGATGGCATGCTATAGCCCAGGAGTGGCCAGACTTGCTTAATGAAAGAGCCACAAAGAAGGAAGGAACAGATGGGGAAAGGGAAGAAGAAGAATAATTGCAGACTTATACCCTGCCTTCTCCCTGATCAGAGACTCAGAGCGGCTTACAATCTCCTATGTCTTCTCCCCTGACAACAGACACCCTGTGAGGTGGGTGGGGCTGAGAGAGCTTTCACAGTAGCTGCGCTTTCAAGGACAACTCCCGCGAGAACTATGGCTGACCCAAGACCATCCCAGCAGGTGCAAGTGGAGGAGTGGGGAACCAAACCCGGTTCTCCCAGATAAGAGTCTGCACACTTAACCACTACACCAAACTGGCCCCTCACAGGGAGAGAGGTGGAAAGAAAGCGACTTTAAATGCATTCTCCAAGATGATGGCTGGCTTGGCTTGGAGAAGCGATTTAAAGCGAGAAAGGTGGTGAGGGCTTTGAGAGGCACACAGTTTGAGTGAAAGAGCCACAGGTGGTTCCCAAGCCACAGTTTGGCCACCCTTGTTAATTCTGATCTTGCCAGATCTCAGAAGCGAAAGAACCTTGCTACTTGGAAGGGAGACCTTCAAGGAAGGCTGTGCAGGGAAAAGTCATGGCAAACCACTTCTGCTTCTCCCTTGCCTTGAAAGCCCCGTGTTGGGGTCGCCGTAAGCACTTGCATATATAAGATGTGCCCAGGCAACAGCCCACATCAGTCTGAATCTGGTCGTCCACCTAGCCTCAGTCCAACACAGAGCCTTGGGGGGCGGGATATTGAGAAGATGCCCTTTGGCACTGGCAAAGTTGCTTTTTTGTTGTTGTTCAGTCGCACAGTCGAGTCCGACTCTTTGTGACCCCATGGGCCAAGTCACGCCAGGCCCTCCTGTCTTCCACCATCCTCCGAAGTCTGCTCAAATTCGTGTTTGTTACATCATAACGCTGTCCAGCCATCTCCTCTTTTGCCGTCCCCTTCTTCTTTTGCCTTCTGTCTTTCCCAGCATCAGGGTCTTCTCCAGGGTGTGCTCCCTTCTCATTGGGTGGCCAAAGAATTGGAGCTTCAGCTCCAGCATCTGACCTTCCAGGGTACAGTCTGGGTTGATTCCCCTTTGGACTGACTGATTTGATCTTCTTGCAGTCCAAGGGACACTCAAGAGTCTTCTCCAGCACCACATCTCAAAAGCATCTATTCTTCTGCGCTCGGCCTTCCTTATGCTCCAGCTCTCACAGCCATACATTACTACTGGGAATACCATCGCTTTGACTATACGGACTTTTGTTGACAGGGTAATGTCTCTACTTTTATCGGCAGGGTGATGTCTCTACTTTTTATTATGTTGCCCAGGTTCGCCACAGCTGTCCTCCCAAGGAGCAAACGTCTTTTAATTTCATGGCTACAGTCACCATCTGCAGTGATCTTGGACCCCAGAAATGTGAAGTCTGTCACGACTTCCACGTCTTCCCCTTCTATTTGCCAAGGCGTGATGGGGCCAGATGCCATGATTTTAGTTTTTTTGACGTTGAGTTTCAAGCCTACTTTTGTGCTCTCCTCTTTCACCCTCAACAAGAGGTTCTTTAGGTCCTCCTCACTTTCTGCCATTAGAGTGGTGTCATCTGCATAACTGAGGTTGTTGATGTTTTTCCCGGCAATCTTAATTCTGGCTTCTGCTTCATCCAGGCCAGCATTCCGCATGATGTACTCTGCATATAAATTAAATAAGCAGGGTGACAATATACATCATTGCCGACCTCCTTTTCCTATTCTAAACCAATCAGTTGTTCCATAGCCCGTTCTGACCACTGCTTCTTGACCCTTATACAGGTTTCTCAGGAGACATGTGAGGTGGTCTGGTACTCCCATCTCTGTAAGGACTTGCCAGTTTGTTGTGATCCACACAATCAAAAGCTTTAGCGTAGTCAATGAAACAGAAACAGACGTTTTTCTGGTACTCCCGTGCTTTCTCCATAATCCAGCGAATGTTGGCAATTTGATCTCTAGTTCCTCTACCTCTCCGAAACCCAGCTTGAACTTCTGGTAGTTCACGATCTACATACTGCTGAAGCCTAGCTTATAGGATCTTTAACATGACCTTGCTGGCATGTGAAATGAGTGCAATGGTGCGGTAGTTTGAACATTCCTTGGCATTACCCTTCTTTGGAATTGGAATATAAACTGATCTTTTCCAATCCTGTGGCCACTCTTGCGTTTTCCAAATTTGTTGACATAATGTGTGCATCACTTTAACAGCATCATCTTTGAGGACTCTGAATAGCTCTGCAGGTCCTCAAACCTAAGACCTGGAAAACCGCTCTTGGGTGGGGAGGGGGAGGGACGAAAAGCATTTGGCTGGGAGAGATAAAAAAGGAGCCGGTGAGCAAGGCAGAGCGGCTGAGCTGCAAAACAGCACAGGGTGTCCTTTGGACGTGCAAAACAAGCAGGCTGACAAGCCCCGCCCCCAGCACTCAAGAGTTCCACGTGCCATCTTCTCTGGTTTCTGCCGCTTCGATGGTTTGCAACAGCCAAACCGAATATACAACCGGCTGTCTGCCCAAAAAGCAACAGCCAGAGTTGCAGCCTGAACAGAAGCCGTGCTTGGAAAAGAACTTTGTAGGGATGATTTCTCTCCTGCTTGCATTTTTTTTTTTGGGGGGGGGGGGGCTTTGTGGTCATCTCAACAGTTGAATCTGAAGCAACTGACCAGAGAGTACCCCATAATCTTCACGCTGATGCGCTGAGGAATAATGCTCACTGTGGTAAGACTGTGAAGCAGTCAGTTTTCTGGAACACAGCGTACCAGGAGATGTGAGCTGATGTGTGTGAGGAGGGAAGGAGAAGCAGATTTCTGCCAGGGGTCTCCTGGGTTGGAACGGCTCCTTCAACAGCCTCCCCACCCACTACGAGTTCATCTCCCACAAGCCTCCCCTTCCATCGTATGAAATGCACAAAAAGGACAAAGAAATTGTGGGACAGTTCACGCAACACTAAACAATGCGTTTTGCAACTGGGTTTTTACCGTGTAAGAGCAAAAATCCAGTTGCCAAACGCATCGTGTAGTGTAGCGTGAATGCACCCTGTGTGTCTGCGAGTCTGAGATCACACAGAGTGTCCCGTATGGATTAGCCATTGGGACTGTAGCTGCTATCCATACTGTGGATGTTTATGGATTTTTGTGGAATATCTATTGGTAATTGCACTATTTAACTTTATATAAATTATGATGAAATAAGACTGTTCCCTGAAAGGTCAGATGCTGAAGCTGAAGCTCAAATATTTTGGCCACCCAATGAGAAGGGAGTGCTCCCTGGAGAAGTCCCTGATGCTGGGAAAGACAGAAGGTGAAAGAAGAAGGGGACAGCAAAAGAGGAGATGGCTGGACAGCGTTACTGATGTAACAAACACGAATTTGAGCAGACTTCGGAGGATGGTGGAAGACAGGAGGGCCTGGCGTGACTTGGTCCATGGGGTCGCAAAGAGTCGGACTAGACTGTGCGACTGAACAACAACAAAATTAATTAGTTACTGTTTGTGATTGTTCCATGGTATATGATTTTCACTGTTTGCTAACCTCCCGGGCGGGCCGGGAGTTCTGGAATAAGAACTGATCTCCAGACAACAGAGATCAGTTCCCCTGGAGGAACCTCCAGGAATTTCCCAGGCTGGAGTTGGAAACTTTAGCCACGGCTGATCTCCAGGGCCAGCTCTCCCTGTATGAGTCCAGCCAGTTATTAAAATCAGCAACCCAACATCTTCTAGTGGGCCCCAAGACATCTGACTGGCCTTGACCACGGGCAGGGACTTTTTGGCTGTGGCACCTGCCTGATGGAATGAGCTGCTGCTGGAGATCCGGTCCCTGCAGGACCCACTTCAGTTCTCCAGGCCCTGTAAGACAGAGCTCTTCTGCTAAGCTTTTACCTGAGGGGGCAGACGTCACCTGCTGTTGACCTCCCCAGCCCTTTCATTCCGGTGATCAGGATCTGCTCTGGACTGGTCGGTCGCTACTGCTGAGGCGGAGCTTTTCAGCTTATTATAAAATTGGTTTTAACTTTTTAACTGTTATATTGAATCATAATTCGTTTTAATTTGTTTGGTTAAAACAATTTTTATTTGGTAACATATGGTAACAAATTATATTTCTTGCATCATTAATAACTTCTTTTATCTATCCCATATATTACTTTCTACCCACCCCTCCCCCCGTTACTTGACCCCCGCTGGTGTTATTTACTTAAAGTACTAATGTTTAAAGGTACCCTTAACTAATAAAAACAAAAATTAATATTATTTTTTCTAAGACTTAATCATTATCAAAAATTGTCCAATGTCCTTTTATTTTCCACTCTTTTTCTTAATTTGTTTTAATTTGTTGTTTAGCTCTGATGTAACCTGCCCTGAGCCTGCCTTGTGAAGAGGGCAGGATATAAGCCGAAATCAATCAATCAATCAATCAATCAATCGATCAATCGATCAATCAATCAAGAGAGCCAGTTTGGTGTGCTGGTTAAATGCGCGGACTCTTATCTGGGAGAACCAGCTTTGATTCCCCACTCCTCCACTTGCAACTGCTGGAATGGCCTTGGGCCAGCCATAGGTCTCGCAGGAGTTCTCCTTGAAAGGGCAGCTGCTGTGAGAGCCCTCTCCAGCCCCACCCACCTCACAGGGTGTCTGTTGTGTGGGGAGAAGATATAGGAGATTGTAAGCTGCTCTGAGTCTCTGATTCCGAGAGAAGGGCGGGGTACAAATCTGCAGTCTTCTTCTTCTCCACTCCTCCACTTGCAGCTGCTGGAATGGCCTTGGGTCAGCCATAGCTCTGGCAGAGGTTGTCCTTGAAAGGGCAGCTGCTGTGAGAGCCCTCTCTCAGCCACACCCACCTCACAGCGTGTCTGTTGTGGGGGGAGAAGATATAGGAGATTATAAGCTGCTCTGAGTCTCTGATTCAGAGAGAAGGGCGGGGAATAAATCTGCAGTCTTCTTCTTCTCCACTCCTCCACTTGCAGCTGCTGGAATGGCCTTGGGTCAGCCACAGCTCTGGCAGAGGTTGTCCTTGAAAGGGCAGCTGCTGTGAGAGCCCTCTCCAGCCCCACCCACCTCACAGGGTGTCTGTTGTGGGGGAGGAAGGGAAAGGAGATTGTGAGCCGCTCTGAGACTCTGTCCTTGAAAGGGCAGCTGCTGTGAGAGCCCTCTCCAGCCCCACCCACCTCACAGGGTGTCTGTTATGGGGGAGGAAGGTAAAGGAGATTGTGATGTGAGCCGCTCTGAGACTCTTTGGAGTGGAGGGCAGGATATAAATCCAATACCTTTATCTTCTTCTTCTTCATCTTCTGTCTGTCTATCTATCTCTGCTGAGAGACTGCATGTGAAGGTGGGGGAGGGGATAAGAAGAAGACGACATTGGATTTATATCCCGCCCTCCACTCCGAAGAGTCTCAGAGCGGCTCACAATCTCCTTTCCCTTCCTCCCCCACAACAGACACCCTGTGAGGTAGATGAAGATATTGGATTTATATCCTGCCCTCCACTCCGAAGAGTCTCAGAGCGGCTCACAATCTTCTTTACTCCCCCCCCCCCCCACAACAGACACCCTGTGAGGTAGATGAAGATATTGGATTTATATCCTGCCCTCCACTCTGAAGAGTCTCAGAGCGGCTCACAATCTCCTTTCCCTTCCTCTCCCACAACAGACACCCTGTGAGGTAGATGAAGATATTGGATTTATATCCCGCCCTCCACTCCAAAGAGTCTCAGAGCGGCTCACAATCTCCTTTCCCTTCTTTCCCCACAACAGACACCCTGTGAGGTAGATGAAGATATTGGATTCATATCCCGCCCTCCACTCCAAAGAGTCTCAGAGCGGCTCACAATCTCCTTTCCCTTCCTCCCCCACAACAGACACTTTGTGAGGTGGGTGGGGCTGGAGAGGGCTCTCACAGCAGCTACCCTTTCAAGGACAACCTCTGCCAGAGTTCTGGCTGACCCAAGGCCATTCCAGCAGGTGCAAGTGGAGGAGTGGGGAATCAAACCCGGTTCTCCCAGATAAGAGTCCGTGCGCTGAACCACTACACCCAACTGGCCCCAGGATGCAAGGCCCGCACTGTGTATCAGTTCCGGAAGGGAAAACGCGCTTCAGTGCTACAACAGCTAAACCGGTTTGAAACTAGTTCACCAATCATGACGACTTTCTTTACCGCTGCAGTTTCTGCAAAGCGGCCCAAAAGTGCAGCATGGTAAATGATAAACCAACGTATAAGATGACAAAATAAGAACAAGCCAGGAAAACAGCTTTGGAAAGTGGGAAATGAAAACTGCTCTGGCTCAACCAAGTAATCCCAATCGCTGGAACGGAGCTGGTCCATTACTCCCAAAGGCACCGGGGGGAGGAGAGGGGGCTGTCCTTTGGGGAAGGTTCTGTGCTGGAGTCCGGCTGCCTTCTCAGCTGCCACAACGCTTGCAGGGGGTGTCGGTCTTGAGGGCAAAGAAGACAACAGCGGCAAAACGACAGCAAAGCCTTTCGCTTTTTCGACAGAGATAAAAGACATCAGGCTACTATCAAAAGGAGCCAACTGCCCCACAACCATGGAAACCTCTCCAGAAACCCACCCAGAAAGAGAAAGTCAATGACAGCATTCTCCATTCAAAGTGCTTCTGAAACGTTGCGTTATTGTATTCTTTGCAACGACCTTGCAGGGTAGGCCAGGATGCCCCCAATTTCCAAACTGCAGCACGGAGTTAGAGCCAAAGGAGAGATGTGCACCAGGGGTCTTATGGATCAGAATCTGTTCTTTCACATCCCAGGGCAATGGGTGGAGGTTCCTCTGCTCACAAAACTGCTCCCCAAAACCATTTTGTCCACATACACCCCAAATGTCCGTCAAAAGGTACCTGAAATACTGGAATACTGTGTGCAATTCTGGTCACCGCAACTCAAAAAGGATATTATAGCATTGGAAAAAGTCCAGAAAAGGGCAACTAGAATGATGAAAGGGTTGGAACACTTTCCCTATGAAGAAAGGTTGAAACGCTTGGGGCTCTTTAGCTTGGAGAAACGTCGACTGCGGGGTGACAAGATAGAGGTTGACAAGATTATGCATGGGATGGAGAAGGTAGAGAAAGAAGTACTTTTCTCGCTTTCTCACAATACAAGAACTCGTGGGCATTCAATGACATTGCTGAGCAGTCAGGCTAAAATGGATAAAAGGAGGTATTTCTTCACCCAAAGGGTGATTAACATGTGGAATTCACTGCCACAAGAGGTGGTGGCAGCTACAAGCATAGGCAGCTTCAAGAGGGGGTTAGATAAAAATATGGAGCAGAGGTCCATCTGTGGCTATTAGCCAAAATATAATTTTTTTGGCCACTGTGTGACACGGAGTGTTGGACTGGATGGGCCACTGGCCTGATCCAACATGGCTTCTCTTATGTTCTTATGAAATGACCTCCCCACCACGCTCATCTTACAGAGAGCCAGTCTGGTGTAGTGGTTAAGTGCGCAGATTCTTATCGGGGAGAGCCGGGTTTGATTTCCCACTCCTCCACTTGCAGCTGCTGGAATGCCCTTGGGTCAGCCATAGCTCTTGCAGAGCTGTCCTTGAAAGGGCAGCTGGTGTAAGAGCTCTCTCAGCCCTACCTCCCTCACAGGGTGTCTTTTTTTGGGGGGGGGGGGAGGTAAAGGAGATTGTGAGCCACTCTGAGATTCAGAGTATAGGGCAGGATATAAATCCAATTTCTTCGTCATCTTCTTTCTTTTTCGGTTCTGCCTTTGCGTGAGATTGACTGTCACAAACCGGTGCTTTTCTAAGCGCTTTCTGGGAGAACCCTGGGAAAGCTCGCTCAATGGGAACTCTGCCCAAGTTCCTCACTGAGTAGAATACCCACAGAGATCGAGATTTGGGGAGGGGCCGTGGCTCAAACTGTTCAAAGTCCCAGATTTGATCTCTCCCATCTCTATTTATGAGACCAGGCAGGAAGTGATAGGAAAGACCTCAGCCCGAGACCCTGGAGAGCCGCTGCCCATCAGAGAAGGCAAGACTGCCCTTGATGGGCCAGTAGTCTGATTCAGTAGAAGGCAGCTTTATCCGTGTGTTCACATGTGATTCTCTGGCTCTCTTCCAGTCTGGGTTCAGGTCTGGTTATGGGATGGAAACAGCCTTGCTTGGCCTGGTGCCAGAGATGGACAGGGGACGTACGGCCCTCTCAGTTCTCCTAGACAAATCTCCATGGCTTCTTGACACCATCGATCATGGTCTGCCTTTTCGGACTGGTACTGGGAAGCAGTGTCCTGCAGTGGTTTTGGCCCTACCTTGATGGCTGGGTTTAGGCCAGGGGTGGCCAAACTGTGGCTTAGGAGCCACTTGCGGCTTTTTTACACATATAGTGCGGCTCTTGAAGCCCCCAACAGCCAACTTGAAGAAGGCATTTGTTTCTTTAAATCGCCAGAGGAGGGCGACGAAGATGGTGAGGGGTCTGGAGACCAAGTCCTGTGAGGAAAGGTTGAAAGAGTGGAGGCGGCTGAGAGGTGATAGGATCACCATCTTCAAGTCCTTGAAGTGCTGTCCTAGAGAGGATGGGGTGGAATTGTTTTCAATGGCCCCAGAAGGTAGGACCAGAACAAATGGGTTGAAATTAAATCAAAAGAGTTTCCAGCTCAACATTAGGAAGAACTTCCTGACCGTTAGAGCGGTTCCTCAGTGGAACAGGCTTCCTCCTTGGGAGTGGTGGGCTCTCCTTCCTTGGAGGTTTTTAAACAGAGGCTAGAGTCCATCTGACAGCAATGAAGAGTCTGTGAATTTAGGGGGGAGATGTTTGTGAGTTTCCTGCATTGTGCGTGGGGTTGGACTAGATGACCCTAGAGGACCCTTCCAACTCTAGGATTCTATGATTCCTCAGAAGGTGGTGGGCTCTCGTTCCTTGGAGGTTTTTCAACAGAGGCTAGAGGGCCATCTGACAGCAATGAAGAGTCTGTGAATTTAAGGGGGAGATGTTTGTTTCTGCATTGTGCATGGGGTTGGACTAGATGACCCTAGAGGTACCTTCCAACTCTATAATTCTACTTCACCAAGCCAGCAGCTTGGAGAATGCATTTAAAATTAAAGTTGCTTTCTTTCCACCTCTCTCTCCCTCCCTTCCCCCATCTATTTTCCTCCCTCCCTCCAACATCTGATGTTCACGTCTTGCAGCTCTCAAACGTCTAATATTTATTCTATGTGGCTCTTACATTAAGCAAGTTTGGCCACCCTTGGTTCAGACTGTGGGGTGGAGGCCTCTGGGATCCCCCCAGTCTTGTCCCCAATGCTTCCCCACATCTACATGAAACCACAGGGAGAAATCATCCAGAGAACTGGGCCGAGCTGCCATCAATAATTGGCTCTATCTTGGGCTTCCAGCAGATCCCAAAAAAGCTGCGGGAACCCTAAACTGGTGCTGGGAGGCAGTCTGGGGGTGGCGGGCTGAATAGCACAGGGGAGCAAACTGGATCCTGGAGGGACCCCTCAGCACCAATATTGCAGGGCTTCTTTTGTAGCAGGAATTCCTTTGCCTATTAGGCCACACCCTTCTGATGTGTGCCTATTAGGCCACACCCTCCTGTAAGCCAATCCTCCCAGAGCTTACAGGGCTCTTCTTACAGGGCCTACTGGAAGCTCCAGGAGAATTGGCTACATCAGGGGGGTGTGGCCTAATAGGCAAAGGAGTCCCTGCTGTAAAAAAAGCCCTGAATAACATAGCACTGAGCATGCTCTCCCGCTGAGCCACGGCCCTTCTTCAAAATCTCAATCTCTGTGGGTGTTCTACTCCGTGAGGCCCTTCGGCAGAGTTCCCAGCGATCTTGGTCTCCCAGGGGTTTCCCAGAAAGCGCTTAGAGAAGCACTGGCTTGCGACAGCCGCTCTCTTGCAAAGTCAGGGCCAGATTGGGAAGGGCCGAGGCTGGAGCTGCACCAGGAAACAGAGGGACAGAAGACTGGGTAGGCCAGGGGTGGCCAAACAATGGCTTGGGATCTCTTTCATACATATTGTGTGGCTCTTGAAGCCCCCACCACCCTCGTGGTTAACCATTTTAATTGTTTCACTTGTTTTATTGTTTAACTGTTAAATTGGTCTTATTTTGCTGGTTGTGAGCCGCCCTGAGTCTGCTTTGGCGGGGAGGGCGAGATATAAATCCAATAAACCTTAAACCTTGTTGGCCAGCTTAGAGAAGGCATCTGCTTCTTTAAATAACTTCTTCAAGCCAAGCCAGCCAGTGGCTTGAAGAATGCATTTAAAGTTGCTTTCTTTCCACCTCTCTCTCCTCTCTCCCTCCCTCCCTCCCTCCCTCCCTCCCTCCCTCCCTTCCTTCCTTCCTTCCTTCCTTCCTTCCTTCCTTCCTTCCTTCCTTCCTTCCTTCCTTCCTTCCTTCCGGCTCTCAAACATCTGACATTCATGTCTTTCGGCTCTCAAACATCGGACATTTATTTTATGCTACATTAAGCAAGTTTGGCCACCCCTGGTATAGACCTTTCAGTAGAGGAACGATACAACCCCCATCGCCAGCCCCTGTCAGCAACTCGGGGCCACATTCTCTGGACGCAAGAAAATGACCAAAGCCAAAGAAATAACAAAGTCCTCTCTAAGTGGAGGACTAGGAAATTGACCCTTCCTTCAAGAGAGCCAGCGTGCGCCTTGGTTAACATGTCAGACTAGGATCTAGGAAACCCAGGTTCGAATCCCCACTCTGCCATGGAGGCTCGCTGGGTCACCTTGGGCCGGCCATACGCTCTCCACCCAACCTACCTCACAGGGTTGTTGTGAGGACAAAACGGAGGAGAAGACATCAATGTAAGCTGCTTGGGTTCCCCGCTGGGGTTGGGGTTGAAGAAAGGTGGAAAATTCATTAAGTAATCAAATAAATAAGTAAATAACTAAAGTAACCAAGAACAGCAAAGTAGAGGGGAGGAAGAGAAACACTGGGCTGGATCCCACCAGGTCCCAGATTCAGTGAGAGTTCACAGGAGCACAGCTCCTGCCCCTTTCTGAGAGTTCCACCTCCTTGTCCATTGAATAGCAGGTGCAGCTGCATAACAATCCCTGGATGAGCTCCACCACCTATTTGTCTCCAAAACGAGCCCTCGATCCCACAGTCCCATTCTGATCCGAGAAGAGGTTTCCCGCACAGCAGCCTTCCTCTGCCAGGGGAACAGATTTCCAGGGGCCCTTCCACAGGACCTCTAGAGGGCCCAAGTTCCTGTCTTTTGCCTCTCTCATTCCAAATGGATGGACTCAGTGCTGGAAGAAATTCTGCAGTGAAAATTAAGGGGAACTCCAGGAACCACACACAGATCGCACTTCCGTTTCTGCAGGGCAAATCATTGAATTTTTGCAACGCTGCAATTTTCCTCTATGCAGTTTTGTTTTTGGTTTGTTTCTTAAAAAAAAAAAAGCAGTGATTTACTCAGCAACAACAGAAACACGCTGTGTGGCACCTTTCCATTTCCTTTCGGGGAGACCTTTTAATATCTGCTACCAAAAGCAGAACCAGGGCGGAGCGTGGGGGGGGGGGAGGAGAACGGCTTTCTCGGTAAGCAGGAACACTTTTCTGTTTTCACACCCATCCCAGGGATTGTACTTTTTTGTTCCTCTCCACAAGCAGAAAACATGGGTCAGTTGTCGGCACAATCTCTCGCGGCTGGAAGAAAGACTGCCGTTTAACAGGAACGGGGATCCGACCTGAGAATCCACCCCCACGTGTGCTCTGGCTGTGTCCGATTGCCTCTTGAGAGGCCGAGGTGGTGGGGGGGGGAGAGAGAGAAAACAACTTTCGCAGAAGGCTCGGGCTGAGGAGGGAAGTTAAATTTAGCTCGGCAGGAAAGCAAGCTGCATATTTGGTGCTTTGCCGCTGAAAGGACCTTCTCATGGCGAAAGGAAACATCTCACTCATGTTCCGGCCAAGGGTCTGTTGCAAGCCGAGCATCTGACACACACACACCCCACAACCCTGGAACAGATTAGAAGCTCAAAGGGATGTAAGGAGCTAAAATACTCTGCTTTCTATGGAGTCCAACAACTGGTGACTGAGTTCACCACTGGCCTGGTGGTTGCGCTCCAGGGATTCAGGCAGAGGAAAGTTCTTTGCCAGCACAAAGTTCCAGAGACCCTTTTCCTCCCTATCATAGGGATGTCAAACATGTGGCCCAGGGGCCGAATCAGGCCCTCAGAGGCCTCCTATCAGGCCCCCAAGCAATTGGCTGTCATCTGCTTCCTTCTCCCCCTCTCTTGCTTCCTTCTGCATAACAGCTTGCTTTGCAAGGCTTGCTCAATTGCACAGGAGATACAGAACAAAGTCTCTTATTTTCTCCATTGGCTGAGGCTCCTCCCTTGGGGAGGAAGGGAGGGGGGGGAGAGAGAGCTTGCTTTGCCAGGCTCTCTCAATCACACAGAAGAGCTACTGAGCCAAGCCTCTCTTCCTTCCATTGACTGAGGTTCCACCCCCTCCTGGTCCCCAAGGAAGGAAGGAAAGAGCCAGAGCTTCCTTTGCCCAGTTCCCTGGATCCCATGGGAGAGATACAACGAAAGCACCTTTCAGGCCAACTAGAGCTAATGTTTTAAACATGTTTTAAGGTTTATTTATTTTTTAAGCTTAGTTGTTGTGTCCTTTATAAAGTTTATATCTCTGCCACCTAATCTTAAATCGGGACACACATGGCCTGGCCCAACAAGGTCTCATTTATGTCAGATCCGGCCCTCATCACAAATAAGCTCCACATCCCTACCCTAGGTCATGACCCCGACCTTAAGAGGCACATGCAAAACAGAGACAGTTGCACCCGTATCTTGGCTGCGAGTCAGGGGCAGTTCCAAATTGGGAGGGGGGACTGTCAGACAGCACCCAGGAACTCCATCTGCCCAACTCCACACCTACATGCCCCCGTATCTGCCCGGGCATTTCTTCTCCTACTTGCAATCCGCCCAGCCACTCTGGATTGGTGTCGTGGTGAAGTGCACGGACTCTTATCTGGGAGAATCGGGTTTGAGCCCCCACTCCTCCACATGCAACCTAGGTCAGTCCATCCTTCACAGCTCTCCGCTTTCAGACCATGCAAACAACTCTGTTAACTGGTCGACATTTTCCCCATATCCCAACAGAACGATGTTTTCGCATTTGTGGTTCACCTATGATAGAGAACCTCCCCCATTTTATTCTATTCTGTCCACTCTACAACGCCCCCAGAATTCAATTTCTGTCTGGAGTACTAACCTCCTCAAAAGCACATTCTGAAAAGATTATATTTCTGTCATCTGACAATGATGCTCCTGTGTCCGACAGAGTCTCTTTGTCTGCCCTTGCAGCTAAGAAGATAAGAGCAAGAGTAATATTAAATGCTGCAACTTCTTGAGGTTGGCCTTTCTAGGGAACTTTTAAGGTAGGGGTGGGCCAACGGTAGCTCTCCAGATTTTTTTTTTGCCTACAACTCCATCAGCCCCAGCCATTGGCCATGCTGGCTGGGGCTGATGGGAGTTGTAGGGAAAAAAACATCTGGAGAGCTACTGTTGGCCACCCCCGTTTTAAGGTGCTGATTGGAAACTTTGTTGTTCAGGTTCTGTTCTGTTTTGTTTTGTAACGGCCAATGGCTATACACATTAAATTTTTGACTGACTGACTGACCTAGGTCAGTCATAACTCTCTCAGGCATGTTCTCTCGAAAGCAGTTTCTGTCAGAGCTCTCTCAGCCCCACCAGCCTCACAGGGTGTCTGTTGCAGGGAGGGAAGAGAAGAAGAGTGTAAGCTGCTCTGAGACTCTGAGTGAAGGGTGGGGCATAAATCCAGTCTCCGTCTCCTCCTCCTCTTCTTCTGCTGCATGCACAAGCTGCATTTCTTTTCCCCCAGCACCACTGGCCAGCGGATGCAAATGGGAGACATGCTGCCACCGCTCCTGGGAGTGCCACCAACCGTGAGCCATCGCCACGCCTGTCTTCAGTGCGCAGAAGAGTGGGAGCATGGATACAGACAGGTGGTAGGGGAGACACATCAGTGTGTGTGTGGGGGGAGGGGTCAATGTCCCACCACAAGTTCTGGGCCCTGGCAGCTGCATCCCTCCACACCCCACAAGGGGGAGATCATTTGCCTGGCCTGCCGAAGGCCCCAGGGTTCCTTTGTTGATTCAAAGAGGCTGTTGGGAGTTTGGTGTGTCCTTGCGAGCAGGAAGTGTGCACACAATGCACTCCTCTCCTTATAGTGAAAGGGCGATGAAGATGGGGAGGGATCTGGAGACCAGGTCCTATGAAGAAAGGTTGAAGGAGCTGGGGATGTTTAGCCTGGAGAGGAGGCGGCTAAGAGGTGATAGGATCCCCATCTTCGAGTTCTTGAAGGGCTGTCCTATAGAGGATGAGGGGTCTGGAGACCAAGTCCTATGAGGAAAGGCTGAAGGAGCTGGGGATGTTTAGCCTGGCGAGGAGGCAGCTAAACCATCTTCAAGTCCTTGAAGGGCTGTCCTATAGAGGATGAGGGGTCTGGAGACCAAGTCCTATGAGGAAAGGCTGAAGGAGCTCGGGATGTTTAGCCTGGAGAGGAGGCAGCTGAGAGGTGATAGAATCACCATCTTCAAGTCTTAGCAGTAGAATGTGCGAAAAGGACCTAGGAGTCTTAGTGGATCATATGAGGCAACAGTGTGATGCGGCGGCTAAAAGGGCAAATGCAATTCTGACCTGTATCAACAGAAGTCTAGCGTCCAGATCACGTGATGTGATGGTATCGCTTTACTCTGCTCTGGTAACACCTCACCTGGAGTACTGGGTTCAGTTTTGGGCACCACATTTTAAGAAGGATATAGACAAGCTGGAACGGGTCCAGAGGAGGGCGACGAAGATGGTGAGGGGTCTGGAGACCAAGTCCTATGAGGAAAGGTTGAAGCAGCTGGGGATGTTTAGCCTGGAGAGGAGGCGGCTGAGAGGTGATAGGATCACCATCTTCAAGTTCTTAAAGGTCTGTCCTAGAGAGGAGGGTGTGGAATTGTTTTCTGTGGCCCTGGAAGGTAGGACCAGAACCAACGGGTTGAAATTAAATCAAAAGAGTTTCCGGCTCAACATTAGGAAGAACTTCCTGACAGTTAGAGCGGTTCCTCAGTGGAACAGGCTTCCTCGGGAAGTGGTGGGTTCTCCTTCCTTGGAGGTTTTTAAACAGAGGCTAGATGGCCATCTGACAGCAATGAAGATCCTGTGAATATAGGGGGAAGTGTTTGTGAGTTTCCTCCCATCAGCCCCAGCTGATGGGAGTTGTAGGCAAAAAACTGAGCTGATGGGATTTGTAGGCAAAAAACATCTGGAGAGCTACCGTTGGCCACCCCTGGACTAGATGACCCTAGAGGTCCCTTCTAACTCTATAATTCTAAAGTTCACAAGTGGGTCTAGAAGCCCTTCCACTTTGCCTCCCCTCAAGCACCAAGAATACAGAGCATCATTGCCCCAGACAGTTCCAATAATATACTGTGGCTAATAGCCACTGATGGACCTCTGTTCCATATTTTTATCCTATCCCCTCTTGAAGTTGTCCTATGCTTGTAGCCGCCACCACCTTCTGTGACAGTGAATTCCACATGTTAATCACCCTTTGGGTGAAGAAGGACTTCCTTTTATCCATTCTAACCCGACTGCTCAGCAATTTCATCGAATGCCCACGAGTTCTTGTATTGTGAGAAAGGGAGAAAAGTACTTCTTTCTCTACTTTCTCCATCCCAATGCATAATCTTGTAAACCTCTATCATGTCACCCCACAGTCGACGTTTCTCCAAGCTAAAGAGCCCCAAGCGTTTTAACTCAATGGAACAGACTTCCTCGGGAGGTGGTGGCCTCTCCTTCCTTGGAGGTTTTTAAACAGAATCTAGATGGCCATCTGACAGCAATGAAGATCCTGTGAATTTAGGGGGAGGTGTTTGTGAGTTTCCTGCATCATGCAGGGGGTTGGACTAAATGACCCTGGAGGTCCCTTCCAACTCCAGGATTCTATGATTCTATAGTATGTTCAGATCCAAGTGGGCTGTGCTCTTCCTCCGACTCCCCAACTCAGAACCCATGTTCCCTCTAAGCTGCAGAGTCTTGTGAGCAAAAATTCTTTGTGAGCTACTGGCATTAAAGTTGTGAGCTACTGCATAAATTAGTGTGCTCTGGTGCCATTTTTCCTGAGCTAAGACAAAAATGTGTGAGCCGGAGGGTAAAAGTCTGTGAGCTAGCTCACGCTAACTCAGCTTAGAGGGAACACTGCTGAGAACCCATGCTAGGCTTTCAGCAATATGCACACTCGTTCCCACTTCATCCATGTCATAGGTCATTGATTAATTTTTACTGAAAATTCTCTGCGGCGTCTGACAGCCCTAAAAATAAGGAACCTGTCTGCTCACATGTCAAGACGGAAGGGGGACCTGAAACGCAAGCATGATGTCTGGGACAGAATGTGAGAAGCAAAGTCAGTTTCACTATGACAAAGGGCAAAAACCGGAAGTAGACACTTCCACAAAACCACCAGAGCTTCCAGGGCAAGAAGCTTTCCTTTCGTGTCCCACGAGAGAAGTGGGGTCAGCGCATGGCTGCGATGGTGCTCTAAACCTACGGCCTACGGCAAGAGCACAGCCTGGCCCAGCCCATACCTTTGCTTTGCTCCAATCCACAAATTGCTCGTGGCCAGTGTTCCCTCTAAGCTGAGGTAGCAAGAGCTGTCTCACAGATTTTTAGCCTCCAGCTCACACAGTTTTGTCTTCGCTCGGGAAGGATGACCCCAGAACACGCTAATTTATGCAGTAGCTCACAACTTTAAAGAGCCCCATGACACAGAGTGTTAAAGCTGCAGTACTGCAGTCCTAAGCTCTGCTCATGACCTGAGTTCGATCCGGTGGAAGCTGGGTTTTCAGGTAGCCGGCTCGAGGTTGACTCAGCCTTCCATCCTTCCGAGGTGGGTAAAATGAGTCCCCAGCTTGCTGGGGGGAAAGTGTAGATGACTGGGGAAGGCAGTGGCAAACCACCCCGTAAAAAGTCTGCCGTGAAAACGCTGTAAAAGCAGCGTCACCCCAGAGTCGGAAACGACTGGTGCTTGCACAGGGGACCTTTCCTTTCCTTTCCCAACTTTAAGGCCAGTAGCTCACAACTTTAATATCAGTAGCTCACAAAGTAGAATTTTTGCTCACAAGACTCTGCATTTTAGAAGAAGAAGATACTGGATTTATATCCCACCCTCCACCCTGAAGAGTCTCAGAGTGGCTCACAATCTCCTTTACCTTCCTCCCTCACGACACCCTGTGAGGTGGGTGGGGCTGGAGAGGGCTCTCACAGCAGCTGCCCTTTCAAGGACAACCTCTGCCAGAGCTATGGCTGACCCAAGGCCATGCTAGTAGGTGCAAGTGGAGGAGCGAGGAATCAAACCCGGTTCTCCCAGATAAGAGTCCACACACTTAACCGCTACACCAAACTGGCTTTTAGAAGGAACATTGCTCGTGGCCACTGGAATCCAGAATATATTTGTGGAAGGGAGTGGGGTGGGTGCAGCAAAGAAAACAAAACTAAAACATGGGCTTTTTCAGATTCAGACAGACTAGAACAAAAAAATAAGTCAGTAATCCTGGTTTCCAAGTACTAGTATTGTATTTGACTCTGAGGGGTTTCCCTCCACTAGGGAATAATGGCTCCATTATTCCCTGTGGGGAATTTTTTTTTTGTGGGTATGTGTGTGTGTGTGTGTGTGTGTGTTTAAAGATACTGGCACCAAAACTGCAGAGGAGTTGCTTGTGCCTGCCCTTCAAATACCCCCAGATTTCTAGTCTCTTGGACCAAGGGGCCCAATTTTGTGGGCCCCTGAACAAGCCCCAAGCCATCTACATTGTTTCCTATGGAGAAATAAAAAAATTGCAGAAAAGTGTAAAACCCTAGAATCTGCCCCCCATAAGACCTTTGCAAGCTAGCTAGGCCTAACAAAAAAAAAAAAAAAACCAACCAACCCCCCCCCCCGAGAATCTGAACCTATGTAAAACTAGAGAATCTGAAACACATTTAAAGCCCAAGAATCTGAACCTATTTAAACCCCAAGAATCCACAAAAACACTGCAGCCAGACACAAACCCATTTCAGCAAAGAAGACACTTTTAAAAACAAGACCACTTGAAACTGACAGAATCCATGCCAATACCAAATCCCTTGAGACACAGAAACACAAATCACCTAGTTTCTAAGCCAGGGGCCAGATTTGACATAAATGAGACCTTGCTGGGCCGGACCATGTTGGGTTGGGCCGAGCCATGTTAGCCCAGGCCATGTGTGTACCTATTGGAGATTAGGTACCAGAGATATAAAACGTATAAAGAACACAGACAAACACATATATATATTTAAAAACATCCTTAAATCGTTAGCACTCATTGGTCTTAAAGATGCTTTCTTTGTATTTCTCCTATGGGATCCTGGGAACTGGGCAAAGAAGCTCTGGCTCTTTCCTTCCTTCCTCAGGGGACTGAGGAGGGAGGAGCCTCAGCCAATAGGAAAGCGGCTTGGCTCGGTAGCTCTGCTGTGCAATTGAGAGAGCCTGGAAAAACAAGCTCTGCCTTCCCCCCCTTTCTCCCCAAGGGAGGAGCCTCAGCCAATGGAGAAAATAGAGGGTTTGCTCTGTAGCTCCTGTGCGATTGAGCAAGCCTTGCAAAGCCAGCTGTGATGCAGAAGGAAGCAAGAGAGAGGGAGAAGGAAGCAGATGGACAGCCAGTTGCTTGGGGGCCTGATTTGGCCCTCGAACTGCATGTTTGACACCCCTGCTCTAAGCCATGAGTTATCCACCCGACCCCCACCCCTTCAACACCATCTCCAGAAACTGGCACTAGGCCAAGTTAAGGACAATGGTGGGTATTTATTTATTTATTTTGCTGATATTGCATGTACGTACTGCTCAGTCAGACTGCCCTTTGCTTAGGAGGCTATAATGTTAACTGTTAATCTTCTCCAATTTTCTCTGCTCCAGCAGTTATTTAGCAGCTGAGGAGGCTTTACTGCAGGCCCGTGGCCAATGAAAAGCTGCAAAGGGGCCCCTCCGCTTGGCCTGCTGCCCACACTGGGCCTCTGAGGAAAATGAAGCATGGTTGCTTCAGTCATCATCTTGAAAGCATATCTAATCATTCCAAACTGGAAAGGTGACATGGACATTTCTCTCAAAAGTCAGTGGTCTGAGTGGGGGGGGGGGGAGCTGGTGCCTGAAGTCCATCGGGCAGAAAGTGTGGCTCTGGGGAGGGCCAAGAAGAGACCACGTTACTGATGCTGACTTCAGGCTGTCTGGTCACATTGCCTGCTAATCTCAGATGCTAATAATAAGAACATAAGAGATGCATGTTGGATCAGGCCAATGGCCCATCCAGTCCAACACTCTGTGTCACACAGTGGCCAAAAAACCCAGGTGCCATCAGGAGGTCCATCAGTGGAGTCAGGACACTAGAAGCCCTCCCACTGTGCCCCTTCCCCCCCAAAAAACACCAAGTAGACAAAGTATCACTGCCCCAGACAGAGAGTTCCAACAATACACTGTGGCTAATAGCCACTGATGGACCTCTGCTCCATATGTTGATCCAATCCCCTCTTGAAGCTGTCTATGCTTGCAGCCACCACCAACCCCCTGGGGCAGTGAATTCCATGTGTTAATCACCCTTTGGGTGAAGAAGGACTTCCTTTTATCCTGACTGCTCAGCAATTTCATTGAGTGTCCACAAGTTCTCAAATTGTGAGAAAGGGAGAAAAATACTTCTTTCTCTACCTTCTCTATCCCATGCGTAATCTTGTAAGCCTCTATCATGTCACCCCTCAATCGACATTTCTCCAAGCTAAAGACGCCCAAGCGTTTTACCTTTCTTCATAGGGAAAGTGTTCCAACCCTTGAATCATTCTAGTTGCCCTTTTTTGCACTTTTCCCAAGGCTATAATATCTTTTTTGAGGTGCGGTGGCCAGAATTGCACACAGTATTCCAAATGAGGCCGCACCATCGATTGATACAGAGGCATTATGATACTGGCTGATTTGTTTTCAGTTCCCTTCCTAATAATTCCCAGCATAGCATTGGCCTTTTTTATTGCACCTGCACACCGTCTTGACATTTTCAGTGAGTTATCTTCCATGACCTCAAGATCTCTCTCTGGGTCTCGTCTGAGCCGGAAAATACAAGCTCCATACAAACAGAACAAGCACATACGGCCCAATGCACACAGAGGGAAACAGGACAGTGCCCCCTGGCCTCATCCCCACCTGGGAAGCAGGACACTGGCTCTGCCCCTGCCCAGCTACATCTGCTACTACACTGTGTAGTGAATATGCACAAGCCCCCCCCCCCCCCACACCCTTAATCAGGAATACTGGAAAAGTTACATTCTTAGACACAGGATTGAAAGGCCCCAGCAGAACACAACCACAGCAAGCACTTCCAGCAGCAATTCTGGGGCGGGGGGGGGGGGGGGGAAGCATGGTTTCCAAACCTCGATAAAGCTTGGGACGCAACACATGTCTTGTGGCCTGAAGTGCGCGTGCACACACGCACACACCAAACCTCTTATCAGGCAGACAATTCTTAGAAGGCCTGCGCTGAAAGAATTCACCAAAAAACCAAGCCCAAGAGGAAATCAGAAAGTGCATGGGAGGCAGCAAAGAAATCTGGAACGGAACCCGGGACCAGGAGTCACGGGGAGGGGGGGGGGAATTGACCTTTGCTGGTCTTAAAGAGAGCCAGTTTGGTGTAGTGGTGAAGTGTGCGGACTCTTATCTGGGAGAACCGGGTTTGATTCCCCATTCCTCCACTTGCACCTGCTGGAATGGCCTTGGGTCAGCCAGAGCTCTGGCAGAGGTTGTCCTTGAAAGGGCAGCTGCTGGGAGAGCCCTCTCCAGCCCCACCCACCTCACAGGGTGTCTGTTGTGGGGGAGGAAGATAAGGAGCCGCTCTGAGACTCTTCGGAGTGGAGGGCAGGATATAAATCCAATATATTCTATCTTCTTCTTCTTAAAGGTGCCCTGGACTCCCATTTTATTCTATGACTCCAGTTCTAGGCAGCTACAGCTCAAGTTTGCTAATTCTGTCAACTGGTTGCTGTGCAGGAGCCTACCTTTCAATAGCGTTCCCTCAAAGGTGAGTTAGCATGAGCTAAAAAGGTAAAGGTAGTCCCCTGTGCAAGCACCAGTTGTTTCCGACTCTGAGCTGACGTTGCTTTCACAACGTTTTCACGGCAGACTTTTTACGGGGTGGTTTGCCATTGCCTTCCCCACTATCTACACTTTCCCCCCAACAGGCTGGGTCCTCATTTTACCAGCCTCGGAAGGATGGAAGGCTGAGTCAACCTCAAGCCGGCTACCTGAACCCAGCTTCCGCCGGGATCGAACTCAGGTCATGAGCAGAGAGCTTGGACTGCAGCACTGCAGCTTTGCCACTCTGTGCAACGGGGCTCTTTTTTTTAGTGTGAGCTAGTTCACAGTTTTTTACCTCCAGTTCCCACATTTTTATCTTAGTTTGGGAAGCTAATCGATGCGGTAGCCAAATGGTTCACTCACAACGTTCACGCCACTAGCTCACAAAGCAGAATTTCTGCTTGCCACAGCTTAAGTGTTGCAATTTCATTTTTGTGCCACTAATAGCATTCCAACTACTGAACAAAGTGATTCGATTATATCTTCTGAGATATAAACACCTCCCTTTTGACCTAGGCTTAATACAATAGACATCCTCACATTTTGACATATTACTACTTTACTGCTTTCGCGTGCTCCTGCTACTCAGATCAAAGGTTTGCTCAATTTGTTAATTTGACTATTCTGTCACTGGATTTTAAATTTGTACCAGTTTGCCTTTTGAGCCACTGCCTACCAGCTAGGAGTGGCTTTGCTCACTGTAGTGGATTTCTCGTCTGATGAAGTGTGCCTAGAGAGAACACGAAAGCTGACGTTCCGAATAAAATTAAGTTGGTCTTAAAAGTGCAACTTCTCCTGTTTTGTTCTATTTCCATACAGGCAGCGATCCCGGCTCTTTGCCTCCCTTCTTTCAATAGCCAGTAAGCTGTGGCTAATAGCCACTGATGGACCTCTGCTCCATATTTTTATCCAATCCCCTTTGGAAGCTGTCTATGCTTGTAGCCACCACCACCTCCTGTGGCAGGGAATTCCACATGTTAATCACCCTTTGGGTGAAGAAGGACTTCCTTCTATCCGTTCTAACCTGGCTGCTAAGCAATTTCATGGAGTGCCCTTTCCCTAAGCAGATGGCTTGGAACGGAGGCAGCTTCTTTGCAAGAAGAAACCCTCAGAGGCTCAGTATTGGTTTGACAATGCCTATTTGGTTTGGTGCAGTGGTTAAAGCTTGTGGTGGTTAAGTGTGCAGATTCTTATCTGGGAGAACCGGGTTTGATTCCCCACTCCTCCACTTGCAGCTGCTGGAATGGCCTTGGGTCAGCCATCGCTCTCGTAGGAGTTGTCCTTGAAAGGGCAGCTGCTGTGAGAGCCCTCTCAGCCCCATCCATCTCACAGGGTGTCTGTTGTAGGAAGAAAAGACAGAGGAGATTGTAGGCCTCTCTGAGTCTCTGTCCATGAAAGGGCAGCTGCTGTGAGAGCTCTCTCAGCCCCATCCACCTCACAGAGTGTCTGTTGTGGGGGGAGAAGACAAAGGAGATTGTAAGCCACTCTGAATCTCTGATCCAGGGAGACGGGTGGGGTATAAATCTGCAGTCTTCTCCTTCTTCGCTGTTGCACCTGCAGAAGAGAGGGGCAGCGAAATAGGGCTGGTCTTGAACAGCAGCCTCAGCAGCAGCAGCGCGCCCCCCCCCCCCCCCCATGTACACAAAGTCAAGCTTTTTGTCACCTCTACAAGCTGCAGACGAGGCCTGGGCAAGAGCCAAGAGTCAGCAGGGCTCAGAGAGGAGCATCAATGCCCCTTAAGAACTTCTCAAGCTCTTCATTGCAGAGGCAACGAAGGGCATCTCTCTGCTCCACGCAGGGCTTTCTCCTTTGTGCAATTCCCACGCAAAGAAGCAACAGAGCCACCAGTTGCTGTAGAACAGGGGTGTTAAATGTGGCCCGAGGGCCGGATCAGGCCCCCGAGCAACTCACTGTCGTCTGCTTCCTTCTCCCTCTCTTGCTTCCTTCTGCGTCACAACTCGTTTAGCCAGGCTTGCTCAATCGCACAGCAGAGCTACGGAGCAAAGCTCTTCATTTGGGGAGGGAGTGGGGAAAGGAGAGCTTGCTTTGCCAGGCTCTCTCAGTTGCACAGCAGAACTACTGAGCCAAGCCTCTCTTCCTTCTGTTGGCTGAGGCTCAACAAGCCAGTGAGGTGGATTAGGCTTGAGTATGTGTTTCTGTGTTCCTTAAAAAGTTTATATCTCGCCTACCTGGCATTATATTTTTGTGGCACACCCAACAAGCTGAAGATCTGGCCCTCGTAACCAATGAGCTCGACACCCCTGCTGAGAATGAATGGATTAGAGCAAGTGTAACAGAACAACTAGATTCGAGTCCAGGAACACCTAAGAGACCTGCAAGAGTTCCAGTGCAGAGTATAAACTGTCAAGAGTCCAAGTTTCCTTTGTCAGATATGAGCTAGAAATGGAGATCTTGGAGCCTTTCTGTCCCAGGCAGCAGCAGCAGAAGAAGAAGAAGAAAAAGAAGAGGAGGAGGACTTCTTCACCCAAAGGGTGATTAACACGTGGAATTCACTGCCACAGGGAGAGGTGGCAGCTACAAGCATAGCCAACTTCAAGAGGGGATTGGATCAACATCTGGATCAGAGGTTCATCAGTGGCTATTAGCCGCAGGGTACTGATGGAACTCTCTGTCTGGGGCAGTGATGCTCTGTATTCTTGGTGCTTGGGGGGGCACAGTGGGAGGGCTTCTAGTGTCCCGGCCCCACTGATGGACCTCCTGATGGCGCCTGGTTTCTTTGGCCACTGTGTGACACAGAGTGTTAGACTGGATTGGCCTGATCCAACATGGCTTCTCTCACGTTCTTGGGAGGAGGAAGAGGTTGGAATTTTACCCTGCCTTCTACTCAGAATCTCAGAGCAGCCGACAATCTCCTCTCCCTTCCTCTCCCACAACAGACACCCTGTGAGGTAGGTGAGGCTGAGAGAGCTCTGAGAGAACTGCTGTGAGAGAACTTGTACATAAGAACATAAGAGAAGCCATGTTGGATCAGACCAACGGCCCATCAAGTCCAACACTCTGTGTCACACAGTGGCAAAAAATTTTATATACACACATACACTGTGGCTAATAGCCACTGATGGACCTGTGCTCCATATATTTATCTAAACCCTTCTTGAAGGTGGCTATACTTGTGGCCGCCACCACCTCCTGTGGCAGT